>NC_091323.1:1131193-1253693 GCF_038502225.1 Cherax quadricarinatus | reverse complement strand
GGAGTAGGGGTCGGCCTAGGAAAGGTTGGAGGGAGTAAATCAGTTTTTGTGTGAGAGGGGCTAGGACTTCCAGCAAGCGCGCGTGAGCATGTTAGATAGTAGCGAGTGGACACAATGATTTTATGACTTGACGTGCAGTTGGAGTGTGAGCAACGTAACATTTATGAAGGGATTCAGGGAAACCGACACACCAAACATGAGTGCTGGAGGTAGGAAGTACAGTGCCTGCGCTCTTAGGCGGAGGATGTTGATAAGTTGTAATTTTAACTGTAGTGTAGGCGCTCCTCTGGTAAGACAGAGATTGAGTGAATGATGATTGTGTTTCTTCTATTTCGGATCACCCTGCTTTGGTGGGAAACATCCAGGCACCTGGCAAACCAGTGCCAGGTGCCTGAAAGATGAAGGGAAGATACTAAAAACAGTAGCAGCAGTGGCATATAGAAGCCCATCGACATTAAATATTTAATAATGACTTAGCGACCATGTCAATAATGTTGTTTTCGCTAGGCCATTACTAAATATTTATTGTCGTTGGGCTTCTATATACCTCTACTGCTACTGTTTTTAACATCTTGCCTTTAGTTTTCTGGCACCTGGCACTGGTCTGCTTGATACCACCTCATTCTAGCTCGAGTCGTTCCCTTGTGCGCAGCTACCTAGGCTTCGAACTCATTTCAGAGAACGGGACTAATTATTTATAAATATTATTGTATTTCCCTCTAGAAGACTCGATCCTGTGCTCTCTGACTTTCCACACAAGCAGGAAGTCAAAGCGCGCAATTCTAAACCCACCGCTCCGAAGTACACATAACTCACGTCCCCCGGTGCCACCAGGCTGACGGTAAAGAGATGATAAATAAAATAGGAAGGATGGAGGCAGAAGGGAAGAGATGCTGGGATGCAAGGAAATAGCAACTGAGGATTGACGAGCCACCAAATTTTTGTCAGCAGAAGCAAAATAAATTCTAATTTTCAATTCTCTAGCCGAGGTGGGTTGCCTGCAAGCCTGTGGACTGCACAACTAGAGCGGTTAAACAATATTACATGCATCAGCAAACACCATGTTACCATACACACGAACAACATTTGTGGATTTTTTGGTATACAATGGAAAGTGCATAGCGAATATATATTTGGGGTAAATTTGGTATAAACACTATCGGCTTCTCAATGGTTATTAAGGATGCACAGTAACCTGTACACCACTGTACAAGAATACTTAAATACCTAAATTAGGGATTGAAGTAAACTCTTGTCCTCGATACCTTGATATGTATACACCTCTTGGTGTATACATATCTTGGGTAACTTGTTCAAATTAATTTAGCACAGAAACCTTATAGGTATCGTTATCTTATGAAGAACTTTGTGCACCACTTCAGTGAGTTACAGTAAGTTCTTGTAGCAATAGTACGGAAGTGATCTAGAGCGAGAAACATATAACATTCAGTTATTCACGAGTTTGACAAAGAAACAGAGAAGTTATGATTGGGTTAATTTCACAATGACTTCGACGATAGATGGAAAGTCCGACCACAAGTGATAATCTGTAGCCTCAAAAGCCTATTTAACTTATTATTTTTATTAAAGAAATACGCAACGCATCACTATATTTCTGAAAAGCTATTTAATTATGCTATCGAAAATTTAAGCCACACTCAAGCTTGTGTAAATATTTCTAAGCTCGAATTTGTATAGTGAATATAAATTCCAAGTTGAGCTATAACCATTTACATGAGAGATTTAATTTCAGTCAGTATAACCGAATATTTAATATATGCTATAACATATATAAGCACAGTATTCAGGGTTACTTCAAGTATTCGCAGCCAGATAGTATAAATCGAACATAAATTGATCAAGTTTGTCAGGTTGGTTGACAAAGAGAACGCGGCGAGGAGACTAGAGAACAGTTAGTGTTGAGTCACTCAAGCGAGTTGCTAGTAGACAAAGGCCAGTGCCAGGGGAAGGGTCGCCAGATGTGGTGGTGCAACAAGGCTTGCATTGATGCAGGATAACCTGTGAGACCACTTTTTTTTTATCTTTAGACAACATACAAATTGAAAAAAGAATAATATCTTATGAGAATAAACCATACGGGTTGTAATAAAATATGCTTTGCCTCGAAATCATAGTCACTGTCAAACTAATTTAGAAAATGTAAGGTATAATAAATTTAAGTTTCAGGAGAGGGACTAAGAAGTTGCTTGTCGTAGAGAAGCAGTGAATGGGAAGTGAAGAACGGCATATGAAAAACCATGGATGAAAGAAATCAAGTCAAGAATGAAAAATCTGTTAAACTATAACACTGCTTCTTATTAAAGAAAAATTTCCAACCTACACTAGGTTGCAGATGACAAGAGGTGCCAAACGTCGACTAGTACGAGCATAGCTGCATACGGAATAGGATCCCTGACGAAGAGCTGTAACATCAGTGGAAAATTCAGTTACAATGGTAACTAGACGTATTTTCGGTCACTTACCTCGCCGGGAATCAAACCCGGACGACCCACCGTGTGAAGCGAGAGCTTTTGCCACCAGGCCACGGGCCGGGGAAGACCACTCTTTTGTAAATCCCTGTTGAGATTCAGTTTTCAAATATCTTCTAGGGTGTCTTCAAAGTGTATCTACACTTAAGGTTAGACTGACTGGTATATTACTTGAAAGAGTTAGCCTATTTCCGGTCTTGTAAATGGATATCGTATTTACTGTTTTCCCCCCTATTTGGTAGAATATCTTTTCTTAATGATCTGTTGAAGAGAACAGCTAACGATTTGCAAAGGTCCTCTTTACATTTCTTTATATCCCTGAAAGCAGTTTGCCATGTGACTGGTTGGGTTTCAATCTGTCAAGTCGTCTGAGATCCATGTCACTAGCAACTTTAATCTTACAGAAATTATTCTCGTCTTGCCTGATACAATCGTTAATCTCCGAGACTTTTTGTATTCTAGTGTGAAAAAACAGGAAATAATTATTAAAAATGTTACACATTCCTTAGACACTACATTCTTGAAAGAATCCCTCTGGATTATTGATTTCCTCTCAACTGCAATATTTATCAGATGCTCTGTATGGTTTTCCTTTTGGTTTCCCCCTTTTTGTCTATTGTTAATAATTTTTGTCTATTGTTAATAATGACAATAATAATGGACATTAATAATGACGTTCATCCGGCCACTCTCCTGATTATCCCCATTCAGGTTTCCTCAGTCGACATTACTCAGGTAATTCCTAACCTCTAGCAAGAAAATTGAGGACATTGACTTTGTTATCATTATCATTATTTAAACAGTGATTTGTGATCACATTCTCCAAGCTTTTCATTAACTTCAAGATAATTAATCGGATATTCTTGAATTACAAGAATCAAATGAAATCATGCAATTTATTTCCTTTAGTTGGATCCGAGACGAATTGCTGTAAAAAGCAGTCAAACTATTTCTAAAAATTCGCTAGACTCTGGGTTTCCTGTTAAATTGCTCCAGGTTATTTGCCTAAAGTTCATATTTCCCATTAAAACTCTATTTCATATTTAGATTCCATAGCAATTTCATAGACACTGTCTAGGTTTGGGGATCTTTAGATCACACCTAAGATTATTTTTTTTATGGCTTTGGAGAAGCTGTCATCCAACGGATTCCATGACAGTCCCTTCTACCTTTACACCTTTTCTGACTCTAAACTTTAAATTTTCTCAAAGCAATTCCTCTGCTTTTCCTGTTGACTCTTTCAGCGTGAAATAATTAATACCTGTGTGCGTGATTAAGCGGGTATACCTCTAGTTTTCAGATTAACTTCAGTTCGTCTATTTTATTTTTGCACTCCGGCAGTTTGCATAGTAGATACCAAGGAAGTTTTTTCCTTGCTGCTTTCCTCTGTCTCATGTTTTTGAACGTTTTCTAAACGTATCTAGGCAATGTTTGTTGTCTCTGCTCCTAGCACAGCAACACATTTGTTTCGCACACTAACAGACACGTCTCTCTTCTGTCAGTTTAAAGTCTTGCACAGTTTAGCAACAGTTCCTCTAACTGAGGTGGTTAATGCTACCCCCACCTACTTCAGAATGATGCTTCCAATCCCTTGCATATATGTTTGCCATAGAAATGATATTAGCTTTCAGTTAATGATATTTCAAGTATAATGTAGTACTTGTCTAGCCAACATCATTCATTTTCGAGTCCTCTTCTAGGCAATATGCAATATGCTACATATGATCGGGATCTTTTCCTTTGACCGAATTAAATCAATAGCTGCATTTGTATTTGCCCAGCAACTCTTCACTCCTGCATTTCCTGACACCATTGCCTCTCGTACTGAGTTAAATAATTGATTACTTTCATTACCTTACATATTGTTATCTAACCTGCTAAGAGTATCACCCACTCCTGCTTAAGAAAAACACACCCTTTGTCTTGTCATTTTTTCCCAGTTACAGAATGTTCACTCCATACATCTGAGAGCCGGTAACAACAAGAACATTCTTTCTCACATGATGAGTAATTCACCTTACTATTAGTCAACAACGGTACTCTCGTCCTGAAGAAAATCAAAAGTGATTTCCATTCTCTCACCCTACTTTAGTCTTCCTCCATTTTATGTTTCTTTCACTTCTGGAAACCATTTTCCATGTAATATATCCAGCAGGTTTCTTTTCATTACCTTCAACCACTTCGCAGTCCATCTTACACTTAAAAATCTCCCTTTCTCAAATTAGATTTCAGTTTCTCTCATTCCTATGAACTAGAACCTCACCATTGAGAGCTCAAAGCTCACCCTTAAAAACTAGAGCCACGTCCTTGAGAACTAGAACCTCATCTATTACAAACACTTTACGCAAGATTCCCTAAGAAAGTCACACAAGTCTGTGTGGCCGCGGCTCAGTCTGCAGGGGTATTGATCTTGAAGCCCTCCCCAGGTATACTCTCCAGGTATGCTCTCCAGGTATACTCTCCAGGTATACTCTCCAGGTATACTCTCCAGGTATACTCTCTAGGTATACTCTCTAGGTATACTCTCCAGGTATACTCTCCAGGTATACTCTCTAGGTATACTCTCCAGGTATACTCTCCAGGTATACTCTCCAGGTATACTCTCCAGGTATATTCTCCAGGTATACTCTCCAGGTATACTCTCCAGGTATACTCTCCAGGTATACTCTCCAGGTATACTCTCCAGGTATACTCTCCAGGTATACTCTCCAGGTATACTCTCCAGGTATACTCTCCAGGTATACTCTCCAGGTATATTCTCCAGGTATACTCTCTAGGTATACTCTCCAGGTATACTCTCCAGGTATACTCTCCAGGTATACTCTCTAGGTATACTCTCCAGGTATACTCTCCAGGTATACTCTCCAGGTATACTCTCCAGGTATACTCTCTAGGTATACTCTCCAGGTATACTCTCCAGGTATACTCTCCAGGTATACTCTCCAGGTATACTCTCCAGGTATACTCTCTAGGTATACTCTCCAGGTATACTCTCCAGGTATACTCTCCAGGTATACTCTCCAGGTATACTCTCCAGGTATATTCTCCAGGTATACTCTCTAGGTATACTCTCCAGGTATACTCTCCAGGTATACTCTCCAGGTATACTCTCCAGGTATACTCTCCAGGTATATTCTCCAGGTATACTCTCTAGGTATACTCTCCAGGTATACTCTCCAGGTATACTCTCCAGGTATACTCTCTAGGTATACTCTCCACGTATACTCTCCAGGTATACTCTCCTGGTATACTCTCCAGGTATACTCTCCAGGTATACTCTAGGCTACATAACCCATGTTTTATACATGTATATATTAAAAGCCGAGTGGTAATATAGCAGTGTTACTGTAACTGTACACAAATAACCCGCACATAAAAGAGAGAAGCTTACGACGACGTTTCGGTCCATTGACAAAGTCACACATTGACAAAGTGTGACTTTGTCAATGGTCCAAGTCGGACCGAAACGTCGTCGTAAGCTTCTCTCTTTTATGTGCGGGTTATTTGTGTATCGTTCCAGTCACGGTATTGTGCCTTTTTGTTATTTACTGTAACTGTAATTACTTAATGTTCACATAGCATACCCTCAAATATTTGAAATTAAGAAATTACCAGCTAATATTAGCTGTCGGATTCACTATCTGAAATAATTCTATTTTTTCTTATTATTACTTTTTTCATTACTGACCTCTGTGGAAACATGTACGATCATTAAGCTGCTTTTCTCAGAAATACCAATTGTTATGTTTGAATTTGTTTTAGAAATCTTTTTATTGGTATCCACAATTTTAAATATTTCGCCCTTAAGCCTCAGTAGTTTTCAGATTCACTTTTTCTCTTCTAGTCTTTTTTTTTTTTTTTGCCTTATTTATAATTTTGACATATTTATATAGACCTTTCTAGCTCCAGTCATTCTGGTAGATGGACTTAAGAGAAATTAATGATACATTTACTAGTAGTACAAGAAGTTCATCAAGGCAATACAAACAGTGAAGTGACAAAGGTATGTGAAGGGAACATTGTGAGGTGCTAAAATTACAAACAATGAAGTGACAAAGGGTATATGAAGGGAACATTGTGAGGTGCTAAAATTACTTACAATGAAGTGACAAAGGGTATATGAAGGGAACATTGTGAGGTACTACAGTTACAATGAAGTGACAAAGGGTATATGAAGGGAACATTGTGAGGTGCTACAGTTACAATGAAGTGACAAAGGTATATGAAGGGAACATTGTGAGGTGCTAGAGTAGCAAGAGATCTGCAGTAGGACTTTTGGCTGATGCCAATAGTAGTATTAGTGATAATAATAATAATAGTAGAATTTGTTATAATAGAAACAGTAGTAGTAATAAACATTGTCAGGTGAAGTCAAGGTTTATTGTTTTAAGGATGATTCATAATAATTTCTCTAGGATTGCAAAACTGCTTTTATTTTGTGGAGTTGTGTCTGTAATGGAGATTAATAATGCTTCATGAGACTTTCGTCTATGGGTGTTAGTTTCTTAATAAGCAGTCATTACTTCAATTCACCAAGTGGATGGTGGTATTCCGGTATGAATATATGCACTATGCAACTAGTCACGTCATGTGTAGATATGTGCGTATAAATGTGTTCCCAGTTTACCTGCTGTGTCCCAGGTGTACACTCGTCACAACCTCAACAAGGGATTATGTAAATCCTTGCTATGACTGATTCAGTTTTCTCCGCTTTGGTTTTATAACCGAGCATTTTGTCAGTATAGAATATAAATTCCCAATACCGTGACTGCAACATTACACAAATAACCAGCACAGAGAAAAATGAAAATTGTGATCACTTAATGGTCCAATTCGGACCGAAACATCGTCATGAGTTTAATTCTCCTATGTGCAGGTTATTTGTGTATTTTGTAAGTAACACAAAAAAAATATTCACAGATGATTTTTATCTTTTACGACTTAACGATGACGTCACATTTACCTGAAACTCATAAACGATAATAAATTAATATTTATTATTCACAGAATCATTCTTACTGGAAAATTACTCATAGGATATCAAAAGTCACTTGTAAATAACGAATGTAATACATGTACATTATAAGCAATATATATTGGGATTTTATCAACGTGAAACTGCCCGATTCAGTGAGGTTTTTGTAGCTTGTACATAAAATTTCATATTACAGAGATGTTAGCACAGCGAAGCTTCGTTTGCCGTGATGTTAGCACAGGGAAGCTTTGTTTGTAGTGATGTTAGCACAGGGAAGCTTTGTTTGTAGTGATGTTAGCACAGGGAAGCTTTGTTTGTAGTGATGTTAGCGCAGAGAAGCTTTGTTTGTAGTGATGTTAGCACAGGGAAGCTTTGTTTGTAGTGATGTTAGCGCAGAGAAGCTTTGTTTGTAGTGATGTTAGCACAGGGAAGCTTTGTTTGTAGTGATGTTAGCGCAGAGAAGCTTTGTTTGTAGTGATGTTAGCACAGGGAAGCTTTGTTTGTAGTGATGTTAGCAGCAGCGCAGAGAAGCTTTGTTTGTAGTGATGTTAGCTCAGAGAAGCTTTGTTTTTAGTTATGTTAGCACAGGGAAGCTTTGTTTGTAGTGATGTTAGCACAGGGAAGCTTTGTTTGTAGTGATGTTAGCGCAGAGAAGCTTTGTTTGTAGTGATGTTAGCACAGGGAAGCTTTGTTTGTAGTGATGTTAGCACAGGGAAGCTTTGTTTGTAGTGATGTTAGCGCAGAGAAGCTTTGTTTGTAGTGATGTTAGCGCAGAGAAGCTTTGTTTGTAGTGATGTTAGCAGAGGGAAGCTTTGTTTGTAGTGATGTTAGCACAGGGAAGCTTTGTTTGTAGTGATGTTAGCACAGGGAAGCTTTGTTTGTAGTGATGTTAGCACAGGGAAGCTTTGTTTGTAGTGATGTTAGCACAGGGAAGCTTTGTTTGTAGTGATGTTAGCGCAGGGAAGCTTTGTTTGTAGTGATGTTAGCGCAGGGAAGCTTTGTTTGTAGTGATGTTAGCGCAGGGAAGCTTTGTTTGTAGTGATGTTAGCGCAGGGAAGCTTTGTTTGTAGTGATGTTAGCGCAGGGAAGCTTTGTTTGTAGTGATGTTAGCGCAGGGAAGCTTTGTAGTGATGTTAGCACAGGGAAGCTTTGTTTGTAGTGATGTTAGCGCAGGGAAGCTTTGTTTGTAGTGATGTTAGCGCAGGGAAGCTTTGTTTGTAGTGATGTTAGCACAGGGAAGCTTTGTTTGTAGTGATGTTAGCGCAGGGAAGCTTTGTTTGTAGTGATGTTAGCGCAGGGAAGTTTGGTTTGTAGTGATGCTAGCGCAGGGAAGCTTTGTTTGTAGTGATGTTAGCGCAGGGAAGCTTTGTTTTTAGTGATGTTAGCGCAGGGAAGTTTGGTTTGTAGTGATGCTAGCGCAGGGAAGCTTTGTTTGTAGTGATGTTAGCGCAGGGAAGCTTTTCAGTGATGTTAACACAGAAGCTTTGTTTGCGGTGTTGTTAGGACAGGGAAGCTCTGTAGTGATGTAAGCAGAGGGAAGCTTTGTTTGCCGTGATGTTAGCACAGGGAAGCTTTGTTTGCAGTGATGCTAGCATAGGGAAGCTTTGTTTGCGGTGATGTTAGGACAGAGAAGCTTTGTTTGCGGTGACGTTAGCACAGTGAAGCTTTGTTTGCAGTGATACTAGCACAGGGAAGCTTTTCAGTGATGTTAGCACAGAAGCTTTGTTTACGGTGATGTTAGCACAGGGAAGCTTTGTTTGCGGTGATGTTAGGACAGGGAAGCTTTGTTTGTGGTGTTGTTAGGACAGAGAAGCTTTGTTTGCGTGTTGTTAGGACAGGGAAGCTTTGTTTGCGGTGACGTTAGCACAGGGAAGCTGTGTTTGCATTAATATTAGCACAGGGAAGCTTTGCAGTGATGCTAGCACAGGGAAGCCTAGTTTACAGTGATGCTAGCGCAGAAAGTCTTGTTTGTAGTGATCTTAGCACAGGAAGCCTTGTTTGTACTGATGCTAGCACAGGAAGCCTTGTTTGTAGTGATGTTAGCACAGGGAAACCTTGTTTGTAGTGATATTAGCACAGGAAGCCTTGTTTTTAGTGATGTTAGCACAGGGAAGTCTTGTTTGTAGTGATATTAGCACAGGAAGCCTTGTTTGTAGTGATGTTAGCACAGGGAAACCTTGTTTGTAGTGATATTAGCACAGGAAGCCTTGTTTGTAGTGATGTTAGCACAGGGAAGTCTTGTTTGTAGTGATATTAGCACAGGAAGCCTTGTTTGTAGTGATGTTAGCACAGGGAAGCCTTGCCCTCATTGATGTTAGCACAGGGAAGCCTTGTTTGTAGTGATATTAGCACAGGAAGCCTTGCCCTCATTGATGTTAACACAGGGAAGCCTTGTTTGTAGTGATATTAGCACAGGAAGCCTTGCCCTCATTAATGTTAACACAGGGGAGCCTTGCCAGTAGTGATGTTACCACAGGGAAAACCTTGCCCGCAGTGATGTTAGCACAGGGAAGCCTTGTTTGTAGTGATGTTAGCACAGGGAAAACCTTGCCCGCAGTGATGTTAGCACAGGGAAGCCTTGTTTGTAGTGATGTTAGCACAGGGAAAACCTTGCCCGCAGTGATGTTAACACAGGGAAGCCTTGATTGCGGGGGTGTAAGCAAATGGAAGCCTTGTTCGCAGTTTTATAGCGCAGTGAAACCTTGTCCACAAAGAAACCTTCTGGAAACCGAATAAAAAATAAAACATATTTACTTCGTCAATAATTTCACTGCGATGTTTTTGAACGAAGTGTTAAACCTCACACACAGATTTTTTAATTCAAAAATCTATTTCATTTCCCGTTCTCTGGTTTATCTCGATTAGCTGTTAATTCAGCACTGATGCAATGGTCGTAAATTCTCCGGATTTTTCGCTAAAGATTTCCATTACCCACAAAATATAATTCATTAAACGTCAGTATCCGGAAAAATGTGTTAAAAATTCAGATCAGATTGCCCACATTATTAATTGGCTATTTTCCATAAATTACTTTATATGAGAAGGCTCCAAAATGGCAACTGTTAATGAGGAGCCGAAGCTTTAAACCTCTGAATTCAGTTTTGTTTTAAAAGAACTTTTCTTCCTCTGCAGTTCCGTGACCAAAAAAAATAGTTTAATGTAAGCTTTACACTACTACTTTGAAATAAGTATTTTTTTGTATTCTTCTACGACTTTTCCTTAAGCCGAACACTCAAAATGCTCTAATATGTGGAATCTAAGCGGATGTTATTGGATTACATCGTCTGTTTACTGGAATATTTGTTTCACTCACGAAGGATTAACTACTTTGGGGTTCAAGAGCACAGAAATTTTAAAGAGTATACATTCTCAACATTTAAACTTAAATCACCGAATATTTCCAGCAAGGACTGTGTCTGGGAGATTGTGGTTTCCCAGCCACATTTCACGGAATCATCCTTATATAATAATGACCCAACTCCTGGAAGAGGGGAGAGTTGATAGGGGTAGAATTTATGATTCATAAGAATGGTTTAAGTTGGGGATTGCTGTGACTTCCAGTTTGTTCCCAGTTTTCATGTACCTAATTTTGAAGGGATTTATATGTGTAAGGCTCGATATTGTGCTGGGGAGATGGAAGGACCCAGCACACGTCAAGGGCTTACTGTCTTGTAGATGAATGGTTCCAAGAACCGACACGTTGTTAAATTAGACACATGTGCAACTCTTTGGTATCTTTATTGAGGAAACGTTTCGCCACACAGTGGCTTCATCAGTCCATACAAAGGATAAACTTGAAGAACAGGAGGAGAATGAGGTAATCAGTCCCTCAACCTTGAGGCGATGTGGTCAGTCCATCAATCTTGAATAAAATACGGCATATGGGCGGAGGTTCTTTGAACCATTCATCTACACTCCTGTCAGACACTGCAACTTCTTGGGATCTTAATACTTGGGAATTCTTCGCTTGCCTAACCCTTGGGCACGACCTACTTCCACATTGGACAAATGTGACACCACCTACGACTGCTGCACCTCTCCTGCCATACGGTTTATAAGCTGCTTCTCCGCTAATATGCCGTATTCTATTCAAGATTGAACTGACCACATCGACTCAAGGTTGAGGGACGGATTACCTCATTCTCCTCCCGTTCTTCAAGTTTATCCTTTGTATGGACTGATGAAGCCACTGTGTGGCGAAACGTTTCCTCAATAAAAATACCCAAGAGTTGCACATGTGTCTAATTTAACAACGGCTTTCTGTCTCACAGGTTTTTTTTGGTATTTTTATTGTAATCACTGTCTAACTGTAACTGTGACGCTGCTTGTCTTGCATGAAATACCCTACAGGCAGTGGGCTACATACACACTGTGTCTACTGAAGATTGACATTATACTGTGTGTACTTCAGGTTCCACAAGCAGTGTGTACACTAAAGGCTCAGCAAACAGTGAATGCATTGAATGTTCCACAAATACTGTTCGCTCAGCTTGCGCCACCTACATAGAGTTTTCTAAGGGTATATACATGTCTCCATAAACACTGTGTACACAAAAGACATATTCTTGAGTACACATACACTATGTGTAACCATGTCCCCATTAACACTGTGTACCAAAAGTTCCACCTCACTCTGTGCCTCGGACTACACTGTGTAGCATTCAGTCTAAGTTCTACACTTAGTGCTTTGAAGGGTACACTGTGTGTACTGCAGATTACAAGGTGAGCACTGGAAGCTACAGTGTGTGCACTGGAGGCTACACTGTGCTATACTGGCTACACATTGTGCACGGCAGATTATACTATGTGCATTGCAAGCTACTCTTCAGAATCTCCCAAATGCACCATGTCATCAGCAAAGAGCAACTGTGACAACTCCCACTTTATGTGTGATTCTTTATCTTTTAACTCCACTCCTCTTGCCAAGACCCTCGCATTCACTTCTCTTACAACCCCATCTATGAATATATTGAACAACCACGGTGACATCACACATCCTTGTCTAAGGCCTACTTTTACTGGGAAATAATCTCCCTTTCTCCTACATACTCTAACCTCAGCCTCACTGTCCTTGTAAAAACTCTTCACTGCTTTCAGTAACCTACCTCCTATATCATACACCTGCAACATCTGCCACATTGCCCCCCTATCCACCCTGTCATATTTATTTTTTTTTTTATTTTTTTTATTATCACACCGGCCGATTCCCACCAAGGCAGGGTGGCCCGAAAAAGAAAAACTTTCACCATCATTCACTCCATCACTGTCTTGCCAGAAGGGTGCTTTACACTACAGTTTTTAAACTGCAACATTAACACCCCTCCTTCAGAGTGCAGGCACTGTACTTCCCATCTCCAGGACTCAAGTCCGGCCTGCCGGTTTCCCTGAATCCCTTCATAAATGTTACTTTGCTCACACTCCAACAGCACGTCAAGTATTAAAAACCATTTGTCTCCATTCACTCCTATCAAACACGCTCACGCATGCCTGCTGGAAGTCCAAGCCCCTCGCACACAAAACCTCCTTTACCCCCTCCCTCCAACCCTTCCTAGGCCGACCCCTACCCCGCCTTCCTTCCACTACAGACTGATACACTCTTGAAGTCATTCTGTTTCGCTCCATTCTCTCTACATGTCCGAACCACCTCAACAACCCTTCCTCAGCCCTCTGGACAACAGTTTTGGTAATCCCGCACCTCCTCCTAACTTCCAAACTACGAATTCTCTGCATTATATTCACACCACACATTGCCCTCAGACATGACATCTCCACTGCCTCCAGCCTTCTCCTCGCTGCAACATTCATCACCCACGCTTCACACCCATATAAGAGCGTTGGTAAAACTATACTCTCATACATTCCCCTCTTTGCCTCCAAGGACAAAGTTCTTTGTCTCCACAGACTCCTAAGTGCACCACTCATTCTTTTTCCCTCATCAATTCTATGATTCACCTCATCTTTCATAGACCCATCCGCTGACACGTCCACTCCCAAATATCTGAATACGTTCACCTCCTCCATACTCTCTCCCTCCAATCTGATATTCAATCTTTCATCACCTAATCTTTTTGTTATCCTCATAACCTTACTCTTTCCTGTATTCACCTTTAATTTTCTTCTTTTGCACACCCTACCAAATTCATCCACCAATCTCTGCAACTTCTCTTCAGAATCTCCCAAGAGCACAGTGTCATCAGCAAAGAGCAGCTGTGACAACTCCCACTTTGTGTGTGATTCTTTATCTTTTAACTCCACGCCTCTTGCCAAGACCCTCGCATTTACTTCTCTTACAACCCCATCTATAAATATATTAAACAACCACGGTGACATCACACATCCTTGTCTAAGGCCTACTTTTACTGGGAAAAAATTTCCCTCTTTCCTACATACTCTAACTTGAGCCTCACTATCCTCGTAAAAACTCTTCACTGCTTTCAGTAACCTACCTCCTACACCATACACTTGCAACATCTGCCACATTGCCCCCCTATCCACCCTGTCATACGCCTTTTCCAAATCCATAAATGCCACAAAGACCTCTTTAGCCTTATCTAAATACTGTTCACTTATATGTTTCACTGTAAACACCTGGTCCACACACCCCCTACCTTTCCTAAAGCCTCCTTGTTCATCTGCTATCCTATTCTCCGTCTTACTCTTAATTCTTTCAATTATAACTCTACCATACACTTTACCAGGTACACTCAACAGACTTATCCCCCTATAATTTTTGCACTCTCTTTTATCCCCTTTGCCTTTATACAAAGGAACTATGCATGCTCTCTGCCAATCCCTAGGTACCTTACCCTCTTCCATACATTTATTAAATAATTGCACCAACCACTCCAAAACTATATCCCCACCTGCTTTTAACATTTCTATCTTTATCCCATCAATCCCGGCTGCCTTACCCCCTTTCATTTTACCTACTGCCTCACGAACTTCCCCCACACTCACAACTGGCTCTTCCTCACTCCTACAAGATGTTATTCCTCCTTGCCCTATACACGAAATCACAGCTTCCCTATCTTCATCAACATTTAACAATTCCTCAAAATATTCCTTCCATCTTCCCAATACCTCTAACTCTCCATTTAATAACGCTCCTCTCCTATTTTTAACTGACAAATCCATTTGTTCTCTAGGCTTTCTTAACTTGTTAATCTCACTCCAAAACTTTTTCTTATTTTCAACAAAATTTGTTGATAACATCTCACCCACTCTCTCATTTGCTCTCTTTTTACATTGCTTCACCACTCTCTTAACTTCTCTCTTTTTCTCCATATACTCTTCCCTCCTTGCATCACTTCTACTTTGTAAAAACTTCTCATATGCTAACTTTTTCTCCCTTACTACTCTCTTTACATCATCATTCCACCAATCGCTCCTCTTCCCTCCTGCACCCACTTTCCTGTAACCACAAACTTCTGCTGAACACTCTAACACTACATTTTTAAACCTACCCCATACCTCTTCGACCCCATTGCCTATGCTCTCATTAGCCCATCTATCCTCCAATAGCTGTTTATATCTTACCCTAACTGCCTCCTCTTTTAGTTTATAAACCTTCACCTCTCTCTTCCCTGATGCTTCTATTCTCCTTGTATCCCATCTACCTTTTACTCTCAGTGTAGCTACAACTAGAAAGTGATCTGATATATCTGTGGCCCCTCTATAAACATGTACATCCTGAAGTCTACTCAACAGTCTTTTATCTACCAATACATAATCCAACAAACTACTGTCATTTCTCCCTACATCATATCGTGTATACTTATTTATCCTCTTTTTCTTAAAATATGTATTACCTATAACTAAACCCCTTTCTATACAAAGTTCAATCAAAGGGCTCCCATTATCATTTACACCTGGCACCCCAAACTTACCTACCACACCCTGTCATATACCTTTTCTAAATCCATAATTGCCACAAAAACCTCTTTAGCCTTATCTAAATACTGTTCACCTATATGTTTCACTGTAAACGCCTGGTCCACACCCCCCCCCCTACCTTTCCTAAAGCCTCCTCGTTCATTTGCTATCACATTCTCCGTCTTACTCTTAAATCTTTCAATAATAACTCTACCATACACTTTACCTGGTATAGTCAACAGACTTATTCCCCTATAATTTTCGCACTCTCTTTTATCCCCTTTGCCTTTATACAAAGGAACTATGTATGCTCTCTGCCAATCCCTAGGTACCTTACCCTCTTCCATACATTTATTAAATAATAGCACCAACCACTCCAAAACTATATCCCCTCCTGCTTTTAACATTTGTATCTTTATCCCATCAATTCCAGCTGCCTTACTTCCTTTCATTCTACCCACTGCCTCACGAACTTCCCCCACACTCACAACTGGCTCTTCCTCACTCCTACAAGATGTTATTCCTCCTTGCCCTTTACACAAAATCACAGCTTCCCTATCTTCATCAACATTTAACAATTCTTCAAAATATTCCCTCCATCTTCCCACTACCTCTAATTCTCCATTTAATAACTCTCCTCTCCTATTTTTAACTGACAAATCCATTTGTTCCCTAATCTTCCTCAACTTATTAATCTCACTCCAAAACTTCTTATTATTTTCAACAAAATTTGTTGATAACATCTCACCCACTCTCAAATCTGCTCTCTTTTTACATTGCTTCACCACTCTCTTAACCTCTCTTTTTCTCTCCATATACTCTTCCCTCCTTGTATCATTTCTATCAATCATTCCACCAATCGCTTTTCTTCCCTCCCGCACCTACTTTCCTGTAACTACAAACTTCTGCTGAACACTAACATTACATTCTTAAACCTACCCCATACATCTTCGACCCCATTGCCTATGCTCTCACTAGCCCATCTATCCTCCAACAGTTGTTTATATCTTACCCTAACTGTCTCCTCTTTTAGTTTATACACCTTCACCTCTCTCTTACTTGCTGCTTCTATTTTCCTTGTATCCCATCTACCTTTTACTCTCACTGTAGCTACAACTAGAAAGTGATCTGATATATCTGTGGCCCCTCTATAAACATGTACATCCTGAAGTCTACTCAACAGTCTTTTATCTATCAATACATAGTCCAACAAACTACTGTCATTAAGCCCCACGTCATATCTTGTATACGTATTTATCCTCTTTTTCTTATAATACGTATTATCTATAACTAAACCCCTTTCTATATAAACGGGAATGATATGCAAATATAAATTATTTGTGTTTTGAGCGGTAGTATTGGTAGTAGCGATGAAAACTTTCAAAAAAGGGCCTGAGACAGGGTTAGACTCTCTCTCTCTCCGTTAAACAGGGTTTTACATGGTTAGGTTAAGGGGTCTTAACTTTATTTACAAGCTAAGAGCTCTTACCTACAGCAATTCATTTTAAAGCCTTTTTATGTGATATACATATAGTTGACGCCATTAAGTGGGAGCAATATGTGGATCAACTATTTCGCTGATGTCGTAACGCTGTATGAACGTACTTCAGACTCGAGTCATCCCATAAATAAACGATCTCACAAGAAGCAATATTCTGGAGAAGAGTGCAGTCAGAGTGCAGTTACTGTCTGCTGCCCGTCTTGTTTGTAGAAGCTCACTCACAGCTGTCTTCGGAGTGGAGCCAAGTGTAGTACCATGTCAATACTGGCCTTGTGCATAAGGGTAAGGCCTCCTACCTCTCTTCGGTATTGATGGTTTTGCTGAAATGACAGATTTGTCGAGGCTGGGTTCAGGCAAGAGATGAGTTATCTTGCTCTATTCTCTGTTCGGTCAAGAAGTCGCTGATATGCCAGGGGATAAGCAATCTAAGAAAGGGTTGGGAAGCAACTATGCCTTGAGACTGATCACTCACTACTGGGTCGAGAGAGGAACCAGCTATCTGATTAGGGAAGTCAACCAAGTTTCTCATTTCAGACACTACAAGAAGTTCATCAATCAACAGTTTTAATACGTAGACATTTATGTTGATGCAGAAGGGAGTCCACAATTTCCATCAAGAAGTAAATGGAATCTTCTTGTAACCACTGAGGTTTATACATTGTGCACGCTAGTACAGAGGTACTTGTATTTATGCAAATCTTAAGACCATCACTTCAAGATGATTAGGGATCACAAGATCAATATACTGGGCAAGTACACTTTTAGAAAAGCCTATGGCAACGCCTCTTCCTTGTCTTTGCCGTCTTCTTGTCAATGAGATGCAGCCACCAATTTGGAATTTTGTAACTTTATATTTACACAGTTGTTAAACACAGGTTAAGAGTTCCGGTCTTTATTTACATGCTAAGAGTTGTTACCTATCTCATCTCATTTATAAGCCTTTTTTTTACATTGTTATGAGACATACAAATAGGAAATAAAATGAAGCCCTCATCCATTTTTGACCAGCAGTTTCATTTGGTCAACTGATTTTATTTCATGGATATTATGATATTGTACGAGCACGGTCCAGACTAGTCATTCTACCAATAAATAATCTCATATAGAGTGTTGATTTTTAAGAAGGGCACAGAGTGTAGTGGCTAATTACGGAAAGAGTTGTGTAAAAGCAGTCCTCTCTCTCTCTCTCTCTCTCTCTCTCTCTCTCTCTCTCTCTTTCTCACTACCTATTTAATATATTTAATATATTTAATAAAAACTGATAGCTCAATTACCGAATAATTTTACTCCTATATTCTTCCTAAAAATAAATTAAAAAATGGGTTAATTACATTGTAAAGTATTGTAGTCAAGGACAGGTAGGCTGTAAAATGTATAATGGAATCTACTTAGTGAGGGGCCATAGAATATCACAACATATATCAGTTTCCACAAACACAAATACTAAATAAGAGCTAACATGAAACTGGAAGACCATTGTATAAACTCAGCTTGACCACCAAGATAATATCGATTTGGTTTATGAAAAATGAAAAAAAAAAAAAAAAAAAAAAAAAAAAAAAAAATTGAAAAACGTTAAAAATGAAAAAATCTATAGGTGATTTTTTTTTTTACATCAAAAAGAATGAAAATTTGAAAAATGGTGGTGAGCAGGGAACTACTGATCACAAATGCTGTAACACAAAGGCGACCCTTTTATCAACGAGGACGAAAAATAAAAGAAACATTGTAAGGGAAATATTGCGCAGCGGGGAAGCATTATTAGGATGAGTGAAAATGGTGTCTCTCTGCAGGAAATTGCAACAGATCTTGGACTTCCTAGAGCAACTGTTCTATATGTCTTACTTAAGAGGAGGGAAGTTAACCTAAGTACGACACACACACACAATACGTATATATATATATATATATATATATATATATATATATATATATATATATATATATATATATATATATATATATATATATGTATATATATATATATATATAGGGGAATGTATGAGAGTATAGTTTTACCAACACTCTTATATGGGTGAGAAGCATGGGTGATGAATGTTGCAGCGAGGAGAAGGCTGGAGGCAGTGGAGATGTCATGTCTGAGGGCAATGTGTGGTGTGAATATAATGCAGAGAATTCGTAGTTTGGAAGTTAGGAGGAGGTGCGGGATTACCAAAACTGTTGTCCAGAGGGCTGAGGAAGGGTTGTTGAGGTGGTTCGGACATGTAGAGAGAATGGAGCGAAACAGAATGACTTCAAGAGTGTATCAGTCTGTAGTGGAAGGAAGGCGGGGTAGGGGTCGGCCTAGGAAAGGTTGGAGGGAGGGTGTAAAGGAGGTTTTGTGTGCGAGGGGCTTGGACTTCCAGCAGGAGTGCGTGAGCGTGTTTGATAGGAGTGAATGGAGACGAATGGTTTTTAATACTTGACGTGCTGTTGGAGTGTGAGCAAAGTAACATTTATGAAGGGGTTCAGGGAAACCGGCAGGCCGGACTTGAGTCCTGGAGATGGGAAGTACAGTGCCTGCACTCTGAAGGAAGGGTGTTAATGTTGCAGTTTAAAAACTGTAGTGTAAAGCACCCTTCTGGCAAGACAGTGATGGAGTGAACGATAGTGAAAGTTTTTCTTTTTCGGGCCACCCTGCCTTGGTGGGAATCGGCCAGTGTGATAATAATAAATAATATATATATATATATATATATATATATATATATATATATATATATATATATATATATATATATATATATATATATATTCAAGGTAGTAGGTTGGTAGACAGCAACCGCCCAGGGAGGTACTACCGTCCTGCCAAGTGAGTGTAAAACGAAAGCCTGTAATTGTTTTACATGATGGTAGGATTGCTGGTGTCCTTTTTTCTGTCTCATGAACATGCAAGATTTCAGGTACGTCTTGCTACTTCTACTTACACTTAGGTCACACTACACATACATGTACAAGCACATATATACACACCCCTCTGGGTTTTCTTCTATTTTCTTTCTAGTTCTTATTCTTGTTTATTTCCTCTTATCTCCATGGGGAAGTGGAACAGAATTCTTCCTCCGTAAGCCATGCGTGTTGTAAGAGGCAACTAAAATGCCGGGAGCAAGGGGCTAGTAACCTCTTCTCCTGTATATATTACTAAATGTAAAAGGAGAAACTTTCGTTTTTCCTTTTGGGCCACCCCGCCTCGGTGGGATACGGCCGGTGTGTTGAATGAAAGATATATATATATATATATATATATATATATATATATATATATATATATATATATATATATATATATATATGTCGTGCCGAATAAGCAGAACTTGAGATCTTGGCTTAAATAGCAACGCTCATCTTGCCATATAGGACAAGTGAAAGTTTGTGTATGCAATAATTTCGCAAAAATCATTGAACCTAACGAAAAAAATATATTTCACTGTGTTTGTTTAGTATTAAATTACTGTAAACAAATCTAAAATATATATAGTTGGGTTAGGCTAAAATAAATTGTTCTTGTTATAATAAGGTTAGGTAAGTTTTCTAAGATTCTTTTGGTGCAAAATTAAAAATTTTTACATTAACATTAATGAAAAAATATATCTTTAAACGTATAAAAGAAAATTTTAGAAATGACTTAATTTTAAATGAGTTCTTGCTAATTGACCAGTTTTACATATTCGGCACGACATTATATATATATATATATATATATATATATATATATATATATATATATATATATATATATATATATATATATATATATATATATATATATATGCTGTGCTGATGATTTTGTGCTTATGGGAGATTATAAAGAAAAGTTGCAAAGGTTAGTGGATGAGTTTAGGAGTGTGTGTAAAGGTAGAAAGTTGAAAGTGAACATAGAAAAGAGTAAGGTGATAAGGGTATCAAATGATTTAGATAAAGAAAAATTGGATATCAAATTGGGGAGGAGGAGTATGGAAGAAGTGAATGTTTTCAGATACTTGGGAGTTGACGTGTCGGCAGATGGATTTATGAAGGATGAGGTTAATCATAGAATTGATGAAGGAAAAAAGGTGAGTGGTGCGTTGAGGTATATGTGCAGGGAAAAAACGTTATCTATGGAGGCAAAGAAGGGAATGTATGAAAGTATAGTAGTACCAACACTCTTATAAGGGTGTGAAGCTTGGGTTGTAAATGCAGCAGCGAGGAGGCGGTTGGAGGCAGTGGAGATGTCCTGTCTAAGGGCAATGTGTGGTGTAAATATTATGCAGAAAATTCGGACTGTGGAATTTAGGGGGTGTGGAATTAATAAAAGTATTAATCAGAGCGCTGAAGAGGGGTTGTTGAGGTGGTTTGGTCATTTAGAGAGAATGGATCAAAGTAGAATGAGTTGGAGAGCGCATAAGTCTGTAAGGGAAGGATGGCGGGGTAGGGGTCGTCCTCGTAAAGGTTGGAGAGAGGGGTAAAGGAGGTTTTGTGTGTGAGCGTGTTAGGAGTGAATGGCGACGAATGGGTTTTGGGGCCAGATGACCTGTTGGATTGTGAGAAGGGTAATATTGTGAGGGGAGTCAGGGAAACCAATTAGCCGGACTTGAGTCCTGGAAATGTGCAGTACAATGCCAGAACTTTAAAGGAGGGGTTTGGGATACTCTCAGTTTGGAGGGATCTTCTGAACTGTCGTATCTGAGCGCCTCTGCAAAGGCAGTGATTATGTATGAGTAAGGTAAGAGTGTTGAATGATGAAAGTAATTTTCTTTTAGGGGATTTTCTTTCTTTTTGGGTCACCCTGCCTCGGTGGGAGACGACCGACGTGTTAAAAAAAATTATATATATATATATATATATATATATATATATATATATATATATATATATATATATATATATATATATATATATATATATATATACATAAGTCAGTGATTATTTAAAAAACACAGATATGAATACATTGGTATATCAAAGATTATTAATCTCCTCCAGCTCCTCCGAAGCTGAATGCGAGCAAGTACACAGCAAGCATTTCCCCTGTGGATTGCCATGCTGAGGCGCTAGAACATGAAAGTAGAAGCCCTCGGGTCCCTGATGATGTCATTGAGTCTGGAGTCCAGTTCTTTAAGGAAACGTGTGGCGTTTTTTCCCCCATGATCCCAAGGTCTCTGATCCCACTGGGACAAATTGATATTTATGGCTTCTGTCTCTGCACTTGCTGATCTATACTCCTCCCTGTGATCCACAGCACCTCCCTGTTGCCCAACACAGACTGATGTAGGTATTAGCCAGCGTCGACACGCAGGTATAGTCCCATGCTGAAAGCCTGCCATTCTTCCAAGGATAGAGGGTGATCCTGTCGGGGCAGTTTGCGGAAATGTGAGCTGCTAGGGATCAGGGCTCTCTTTCGGCTGGGCATCCAGTTGTAGCAAGGCTTCTCTTTATATCATTGACTTCATTGTGTCTTGTGTGCCAGCCCTTGGTTTTGAAGCAGTTATGATCGTGTAGACCTTATTGGTCGGTTTGCGCATCGCTGCAAATACAAGTATATTCCATGTGAATTGCGGTAGCTAGGCAGAGAGCCACTGTCTGTGGGTTGAGGCGGGTTCCCATTGTCCAAAGGGAACTGTTTGGAGGAAGTCCTCAGAGTGAGGTGTGATCACAATTTGGAGATGCGCAATCTTCTTGGCAGATGTTGCAGCTCAGAGAATGTTGGCAAGCGCATTTTAAGAGATGGGACCATCCGAACTCAGCTGTTTGTAGGCCGAGTTCGGATGGTTCCGTCTCTTTTGGTGCTGGAGCACAGGGATGGGACTATCCCATCTTAGGTTTTGGTGCTGGAGCAGCGAGAGTCTCCCATTTAATACTAGTACAGGCATAGTCAAGATCCTGTATGCCTTCCGAGTCACCAAGGTTGTTCGAAAAAATTTGTTTTATTAACTCGTTTGATGCAATGGAGGACGATAAGAAAGCTGGTAGGGCAATCTGGGAAGATCTGCATACTCCCGAACCCCCAAGCCTGACTGGAAGTGAGGCTTGTAACCTCTGTCCATCTTCAAGGGAAAGATTCGGTAAACACTCTAGGGGGTAGTCTTTAGAAGGGAGTCATTTTCCTTGAGTTTCGGACTGCCGAGGGCTGGGGAGCATCTTAAGAGGTCTGCAAGTTTCGGAAGGGACGGGAAACTACTGACTAGGTAGAAGGCATCATATGTGTATCAGTGTTTTTCATTCTGTCTTCCATCGTTCTGAGGTCTATGATTTCCTTTTTTTATATTCAAATCAGTAGCACTGGGCCCAGGAGGAATACCAAGGAGAGTGCTTTTGGTTGGATCTGTGGATCGTGCTCCTCGTAAAACAGCACTAATATAATCAATAATCTGTCGATTAGTAAAAAGCATATCGCATTTATTTTTCTGATGTCCTCGACGAGAGATTCTGTAGTGCCAGCCAGGGTACCATCATCAAAGAACCAGATATTGAGGTCATGGAGAGTGTTTGTGACTTCCTTGATGACCAGACAGTAACGAAAGGGAAAGAGATGGTCCCCCTGTTGCACACGCTCATGTCAGTCAATACCAGGGTCCCCAAACAGTAGTTTAGAAATCTAACTATAAAACGATTGTATGAAAGGATAGAGGGAAAGGAACTAGAAACTGCTTGAAGAGCAGCATCCCTTTGACTAAGTTGAATGCGTTGGCAAAGTCCAATTTTATCAAGGCTTTTTCATCTGACCTGTTGTTGATATATACGCGTTCTGCCTGGGCTGCTGCTTCACAGCCTTGCTGAGCACCAAACACGAGCTGTGTTGTTTACAGGATTGCAGCAGCATTTTGACTCACCGTTCATACTGCAGCCTTGGCAGCAAGGCGCCAGTGGTGTACCTCACTGCAATGGGCTTGATTCCTCCTTCCTTTTTAGGGAGGGCACATGGTGATGCACCAAATAAGAGGGGTCTAATGGCTTCGAGTACACCGCCAGCCATCCACACATTGGAAAATTTGGTGAATTCAGACTAAAACCTCTTTGAAACATCGCCAAGTGCTGGGCTGAACATTTGTTTTAAGTGTTGTGTCCTTAAACCGGTGAAACCCCTGGCTGCTGATCTCTGTGGGAATGACATAGCGCATTTGCTGGCAGTTTGATGATGAGCTGCTTTGGGGATGTGTGACAGCGTCTTGGTGGATGTTAATTTGGTTGCGGATTTTAGGTCCTCTGTTTGGTGGCTGTTAGTTCTGTTTGCTAGGAGGGGCTGTTGGTTGCTCACAGTTGGAGCCCTCCAGAAACCTAGACAGCTATTGTGTGCACGGTTGTTGTTGTCATTTGAAGGATTGAGAGCATACTCCTTGTGGCACACTAGGATCTCATCTACAAGGTATTTGCCATCACGTTGGCTATGATGTGGAGATTCCGGAAAACCCGGCACACTATGATATATTGCTGACATCGTGGGCATGGGAGGGCGCCAGCTGCGGGATGACAGGGAGAGCACAGCATTGATGCCTGGGGGATGAGGATGGGTGAGTAGCTAGCAATAGTGAGAGGAATTGGTGGGAAACTAAAAGGTAGGAACAAGGCCTCGACCAGGATGTGTGGAGAGGACCATGGATGGGTGGCGAAGGAAGAGGCCTTATCTACTCGCTAAAGGTACAACTCACTAACTTTTGTTAATTGTTACACACTTATTCCATTTAGAATAACCCCTAGCCATTTGGCACAATAATCAAAATTATCTCAATATTAGCCAAGATGTTCTCCTCTTCAGCATCCAATAACAGGGAGGCCTGGGAGACGACTTCCCCCCCAGCCAAGGCCGAACACACAGGAAAACAAACCTCCACACTTCCCCAAGCAGGATACCCTCAAGACGAACGCTACTCCCCCCATTCACTATGATGTCTGCTTAAATTGATCCTTGACAACCATGTTTATACTACGTTTCCACAAAAAATGTATGGAGCACACCAACCTGGCAACCTCCCTCCACTATATATATATATATATATATATATATATATATATATATATATATATATATATATATATATATATATATATATATATATATATATATATATATATATATGCAAGAAATTCGCAAGAGCAGGCGAAATATACACAAACACTGATCTCTGGCTGAAGGAGACTCGAACCTACGAACCTTGGAACAAGGTACGCAGTGCATTACCATTCTCGCCACACTGGGCCAATACCTTGGCGTCCAGCTTGCGCTAGACGTTGATCCAAGGCAACCAGCTTTCAGGGAGAAGGCTTACAGCTTTTCATCTCATTCCTTGCATGCATCAGCCTTACTAGAGATTTTAACAATGCAAGGAATTCGCTCCTAACTTCAGAACACCCGTGACTTAACCTGACTTCTCATTTTTTCTTTTTCTTTTTCTTCTTCTCCCTCTTCCCCTTTCCTCTTTCCTTTTCTCCTCTGGGTTGTTTTTCTCTCTTCTGTCTCGTGTTTCTGTTCCTTCTTCATTTATTTCACCATTTCCCCTTTCACGCACCTCTGTGCGCTTGCTCTCCCTCAGTGGGCATCTAGCTCTCTTGAAGTGCTCCCCTTCCTTTGTATTTGACTGGCTCGTCCTCCTTATTCCCCACTTCTACCACTACCACTACTACTACCTCTTCTACTACTACTACAACTACTGATGAAATTAAGACACATGTGCGGCGTCTGGTTGTCTTTGTTGTGGACGTTTCGCCATCCAGTGGCTGGCTGGATGGCGAAACGTCTACGATAGGGATGCCCGGGTGTTGCGCATGTGTCTTAATTTCATCTTGTTGGTATTATATACCATTCTTGTACTACTACTACTACCACCACCACCTCTTCCTGCCTATATATAGCCGTCCTGCTCCACCTCTGGTTAGTGTGACTTTGTCAATGGTCCAAGTCGGACCGAAACGTCGTCGTAAGCTTCTCTCTTTTATGTGCGGGTTATTTGTGTGTATATATATATATATATATATATATATATATATATATATATATATATATATATATATATATATATATATTATGTATATATATATATATATATATATGTCGTGCAGAATAGGTAAAATTGGTCAATTACCAAGAAATCATTTTTCTCTTATATGTTTAAAGACATTTTTTCTCATTCGTGATAATGTAAAAATTAATAATTTTACACCAGAGGAACCTTAGAAAACTTTCCTAACCTTATTAAAACAAGCGTAATTTAATTAAGCCAATCCAACTAAACATATTTTAGATATGTTTACAATAATTTAATAATGAACACAACGAGACAACTATTTGTCAAAAAAATATATAAGATTATTCAGAGAACAACACATCAACAGTAAATAACATTCTGGTTTTAAATCCTTAATTCTGTGAATCTTCACAATGCTAGAAGAGAAAAAGTGTCAAAAATGAAAAGATTTTGAAGGAAATAGACCTACGTAAAGATAAACGATTGAGTTTAAACTCCTGAAAAACTTGGAAAGGTTTTTTTTTTTTTAGAGTGAATGACGTGTCAGGAGAGTTGAAAGTGGAGAACTTCATCTCTGGTGTCTGGAGTCAGACGATATCGCCACTGTGAGAGGAATTAAACTCGGAGGAAAGATATTAAGACTATCGAAATACTAAACTTGGAGCATTTCTCTAGTGCAGGAGAGAGGCTTTGGAAAAGTTTCTCAAACTGAAAAATATCTGATATAATCTTTGTTCGTGACATATTTGATATTTAGAGACGATGGACTATCATACTTCGTCCTGCAATATTTTGAATAATTCGCAAAATATTTGTCTCATTTTATGCTGAGAATATCATAGTAAATAATTCGGAATAAAGATTTTTTCCTCTACAAATATATGACTAATTAAATAATATATTAAGAAATTTAGTTATATGAAATTTAACATATGTCAAGAACATGAACGTTAAATATTTAATATAAATGAATTTAAAGAAAACAGTTCAGTGCCGGCGCTCTTATGGAGGCGTGTTAATGTTGCAGTTTTATAACTATAGTGTAAGTACACCTCTGGCAAGACAGTGATGGAGTAAATGATGATGAAAGTTTTTTTCTTTTTCGGGCCACCCGCCCTTCGTGGGAAACGGCCAATATGTTAATAAATAAAACGAAAGCAAATCAGGAGAGAGACCTCATAGTCTGGTATTGACTAACGAAGCAAAAAATCTCTGCGACGCACAAAACATATATTTGATTCGTTAATTACTACCATAAAAAATCATGAGAATCGTAATTGCTTCTTCGAAGAATTTTCTTTGTTGTATCGAGGTATAGTTAATGAATATGACTACTAACGTTTACTAATAAGAAATGAATATTAGGATACAATATCTTTAGATTCGTTTGATGAATATCTTATACTGGCTCTGTATACCAGGAGAAGCACTGAGGTTTTATGACCTGGTAATATATAGTGTTGTGGACCAGGTTAGAGTAGCTCTGACACACAGGTAACATGGACTTTGTAGTCTGGTCATGTGTGTTTGTAATTATCAGATCAATTTGGTGTTTATCCATAAGGTCATATGTGGTCTTGGTTACTATACACAAATAACCCGCACATAAAAGAGAGAAGCTTACGACGACGTTTCGGTCCGACTTGGACCATTGACAAAGTCACACTATTGTATTGTTCCAGTCACGGTATTGTGCCTTTTTGTTATTTAGTCTTGGTTACTACCTCGGGTGTGGCTTTTTACTGCTGGCTTCAGCATGATGATTTTGACTTCCCGGTCATCTGTGGTCTTACCGATAAATTAAGAGTGGTTTTGATGACAACTGCGGAAGAGGCATGTGGTCTTGAGGGAGTAATGCTTAAAAAACCAAAATGTGTTTCGATTTGTCTCTGAAATGTGGTTAAAAAAATTTTTTACAGTTATATTGAGATCTCAGAACACAACTCGTGTTGTAGCAATAACTTGAACATAGGCTCAGATTACCAACGTCATATTGACAATATTGCATAATGTCCTCACTTAAGTTAACTTACCGATGCCATGAAATGTAATTACTGAACATTCCAGCTATCAGCTGAAAATGTTATAACGTTATAGTACGACTAGGCTCGACGACGACGTAAATGTTCCATTATAATATGTGCTCATATATCTTGTATTGTTTACAAAAATACTTTCTCGGTTAATGTCTATATATGTGCAATATATATGTAAACTGCAGTTTATGTATGCAGCATGTATGTACAATATTTTTTAGTGGAAAAAAATGGTATATATGTCGTTCCGAATAGGTAAAACTTGAGATTATTGCTTAAATAGCAAGGCTCTTCTTGCCGAATAAGGGAAGCGAAAATTTGTGTAAGCAATAATTTCGCAGAAACCATTTTGACCCTAAGGAAAATATATATTTCATTGTGTTTGTTTTTAAATTATTGTAAGTTTATCTAAATTATTATTATAATCAAAAAGAAGCGCTAAACCACAAGGGCTATACAGTGCTGCAGGGCAGGAAGGAAGTGAGGGTATCAAGTGGTAAAAGGGAGATGGATGAGTAACAGGTTACGGAGAACAGCGGGGCAGTGGATGGTGTAAGGGTAGAGGGCAGCAAGAGATTGAGGTAGAAAGGGCTGAGGGGAGTGCGAAAGGTATCATCATCAGAGTTTGTGGAGTAAATCAGTCGTTGTCAAGAAGTCAATGAGAAAGTCAGGATTAAAGGAGGGTCCATCAACAAGAAGGGAAGGTAAAGAGAGAGTAGTAGAGTGGAGACGACGTTGGAGGTAGACGTGGCTTATATACTGTACATTCTACAAGAATGATGGACTGAACATATCAACTCCAGGCTCAGGGACTGATTACCTCAAACTTCTCCTCTCCTTACACCTTCCTGCTTTGTATTGGACTGATGAAAACACTGTGGAGAAACGTTTCCTAAATAAAGATTCCCATATGGTGCATAAGTGTCTCAATCTTCATATTTTTAGTAGAATAAGGCTGGTTGTCCCTTTTTAGATTGTAAAAAGTATTTCTAGCAATTTTAAAACAATTATCAATTACGTTTCTTGGGTATTTCAAATCTTTAGCTATTTCATAAATTTTTGATATCTCCTCATCTATGAACTCTGGACTACAAATACGTAAAGCTCTCAAAAACATTGATGAGAAAACAGACAGTTTAACTCTATCTTGATGGGAAGAATAATAGTGTACATAGGAAAAGTTATTTGTAAGTTTTTTGTAAATTTTAAATTTGAATTCATTATTACTCTTAATAATTAAAACATCTAGAAAAGGCAATGAGTTATTTTCTTCAAACTCAACAGTAAAGTTTATAGAATGGGCTAAGCTATTTAATTTGCCAAGGAAATGGTGTATATCTACATTCTTGGGCATAAGACATAAAATATGATGATATTTTGTGTCTTGTGTGTGTGTTTGTGTGTGTGTGTGTGTGTGTGTGTGTGTGTGTGTGTGTGTGTGTGTGTGTGTGTGTGTGTGTGTACTCACCTATTTGTACTCACCTATTTGTGGTTGCAGGGGTCGAGTCTTAGCTCCTGGCCCCGCCTCTTCACCGGTTGCTACTGAGCCCTCTCTCTCCCCGCTCCATGAGCTTTATCAAACCTCGTCTTAAAACTGTGTATGGTTCCTGCCTCCACTACGTCATTTTCTAGGCTATTCCACAGCCTTACAACTCTATGACTGAAGAAATACTTCCTACTATCTTTCTGACTCATTTGTGTCAACTTCCAATTGTGGCCTCTTGTTTCTGTGTCCCCTCCCTGGAACATCCTGTCTTAGTCCACCTTGTCTATGTGTGTGTGTGTGTGTGTGTGTGTGTGTACATATATATTCTAGATAGTAGGTTGGTAGAAAGCAACCACCCAGGTAAATTCTATTGTCCTGCCCAGCGAGTGTGAAACGGAAACCTGTAATTATTTTACATGATTGTAGGACTGCTGGTGTCATTTTTCTGTCTCATAAACAGTGGGGATAACAGGTATGTCTTGCTACTTCTACATACACTTAGATTATGCTTCACATACATGTAGACGCATGTACTATGCAGACCATACCCGTCGACTACAACTTTCCTCTTAATACAATTATATGGAGCGTGCAAAGGTGCTGCAAGGTGGAGAGCCACTGCAATACAAAGTGTCTACGGATCAAGATGTGTGACAGTTACAGAGATGGGAGTCGTTAGGATAAAGTCACGAGCGAATCACATTCCCAGTAAATGGCAAGCCGCCTTGTGTTCATGGCTTGCGCCCTCGAGCGTCCCTCCCCAGCAATACTTCTGAACTTTTATGTATCCCTGACCGAAGATACATGATTCCTGGCATTTATGTTTCGACCATCACTGTTCTTGGCTTTAAGACAACTGTACTTTTAGCGTACAACCCGAAAACTTACTGATTTTCACGAAAATTGGCTGCTTATTTTTATGTAGCAGCATTTTTACGTTAATAAGAGAAAATGGATTATTGCTAAAGTACTAAAATAGCGAAACTCTTTTAATAAACTAAAAAAAAAAAATACATTTTTTAAGTAAAAAATTCCATAAAATTAATTTTTGTGGCTCAAGGGTTACTCAGGTTAACCGAGTCCACTATATGTTACGGCTCATAAATAACTGTGAAACAAGTCACTTACGCCATTTTCAGCTGCAAGAGGCCAGGAGCTCCTCAAGAGAGCAGAATTATCATTCATAGCCAAACCCAACAAAGACAAGCACAAGCCTAGGAATTATAGACCCATTTCTTTACTGAAGGTCACCGACGGTATCTATGAAATGGATATTTCTATCAGGTTGAATTACAACACTGAAAGCCATCATCTCTTCGATGAGACCCACCTTATATTAAGGAACGGAAGTGCAACGCAATATACCATCAGCAACATTTATGGCAGCGCTGTTGACTGTCTACGTAATCAAGGTAAACAGTTATTGCAGCTCAAGATACAACCTAGGCATTTGACAGTCTCACACGATGATCTAATTTTCAATCCGGTTGTTTATTATAATGATGGGGAGCGCTAAATCCGTAGGAATATACAGCGCTTGTGGGGGTGAATGGAAAGTATTCAGGCTTCAGGGAACTGGCACAAAGATCCAATTTCCTAGATCAAGAGCCCCTCACCAGCGTCAAGGAACCTCCTAGAAGGGTCAAATCAGCTGATCTTCCTTAATACAAGTGAACTCTTCTGTGATTCTTATGCATCGTCCTATCCATCGTTCATACATACAGCTGGAGTACACAAGGGATCTTGTTTGAGTTCTCTTCTGTTCAATATCTAAAAAAATGACTTCCTCTAATCTGAGTACATAGACGCCATCATTACCTAATTTGCTAACGATATAATACATGTCGTGTCCTTCAACCCTGCTAACGGGAACAGTGGGCACATGAAAGTGACTGAGAAGATTAACGGAAATTCTGAGAAGATCGGCTGCCTGCAAAAAAGAAATGGAGAGCTAAGTAAAACCCTTTCAACACACAAGTGGATGTTACCCTACCACGAAAGAAAACTATGGAGGAACTATCAGACACACACTTATTTCTGTCAATAGCACAAATAAGATCTTGGGTAACGAAAATGACAGGCAGATGCGCTTCACGAAGCACTTCAACGATCAGGTAAATGTAGCTAAAGTCTCCTTATTTCTGTCTGTTTAGACTCCACCAAACACCTACACACTTCCAGAAACACCTCTACATGATGATGATAATCCCAGTACTGGAACATCTATGTATACCTCTGTCACTCATAACCAGTTCGAACATACAGAAACTACAGAGTCCAGACCAAGTCCCTCTATTTTATCCCTGACACTCAACTAAGAGACAGAGTTCAAATGGAACATCTCATGTTCTCCACAGAAATGACGCGATCAACGTTAGGCTCGACACACTCAAGAAGCAACGGATGTTTGGTATAAACGACATCTACCTGACTGAGAAAACCCTCCCGAGTCGATAAACACCACAGACTATGTAATTCTCGTATGTCTACACAAAACTTCCAGGATGACTTTGGGACACGGAGCACGACGTTACATACACAAAAAATGAGTTCCCCATTAAACAGACACTGATTAATCTACCAGGAGACATTGCAAACTGGGTAACACACGAACAAGTCTACTTGCAAAATAGATAAATCCTTAACTACTGTGACTCCCACGGACACCTGAAGACATCAACACTATGAAGACCACTATAAGTAGAACACAAGGCCACAAGCCTTCTGAGCAACGATCTCACTCCACAATGAATCTCCATGAAAAAAAAAAATAGTATTCCCTCACCAGTCTCATGACTATGTACCTTTCCTGTATACTTGTGTACTAGTGCTAGACAGTGAGGTAAGAATCCTTTTTAAAATTCATGACACGCATACACACACACACACACACACACACACACACACACACACACACACACACACACACACACACACACACACACACACACACACTCAAGTAAAAATTATAAAAGTGCTTGGGATTTCTTTGTCAATCCCCCTTACCCTCTTCCCATGCGCTTTTATCCCTCATTTCTATCTTTCCCCTTTCTTACCAAGGCTCTGGCCAAAGCTTGCAATGGCTTCTCTATCCCAAAATGTGTTATGTTTAATAAGTTTCGAGGCCGTCTCTCTGATCGTTGAATGTTATGGCAGCTTTCATCGTCTTCCTAAAAGTCAATTATCTTTCTCGGTTGAACCTTCGGAAAATTTAGCCTATTTTATTTGAAGAGCTGATAGACAAACACATCAAAGATTTTTGCCGGTTTTAAGAAAGTTATCACTTTGATACGAGGACGAGATATATTTCTTAGCATTCCCATCCACTCTTATGATACTCAGCGACATTCAGTTTAAGGGAATATTTATGTCTAGAGGTCTTTCCGTCATCACTGGCTGAGAGATTGTTTAATGAATCAAACATCCACTGTGATAAATGGTTTTGAAAACCGACAACTTGTCGGTTTTCAAAACCATTCATCACATCTGTCAGACACTGCAATATCATGGGATCTTGATACAAGAAATTTTTCAATACTTGTCCAACCTTTGGACGAAGACCTACTTAAACTAGTGGATGGTTCCACTGTGATCCCGCCGCCTCCTGCTTCCACTCACCTGACTACAGTATATAAGCCACTTCTCGGGCCATATGCTGCACTTTCTACAAGAGTGATGGACTGAACACATCGATTCCAGGCTGAAGGACCGATTAACTCAAACTCCTCCTCTTCTTACTCATTTCTACTTTGTACTGGACTGATGAAGCCAGTGTGTGGCGAAACGTTTCCTTAATAAAGATTCCCATATGTTGCATAAGTGTCTATCTTCAAAAATCCACTGTTTGAAGAATTACTGCGATACACATTATGTTCGTTGCTTTGTTCGGTTTCACGTCTTTCACGATCCTCAGTTCCCCTGTCATCTAACATCATGTTTAATTTTCCCAGATAATCTACCATCCCATAATTACTATCGCATTTGCTTTGTCTGCTTTCGTAAGGAGATGTCCAGGATCTTTCCTTAATTCATGACACAACTTAACAAATCTTTGACAACAGTTGTGTTGCAGAGGTCTGAGGAAAGCTCAGCTCAGCAATAGTAATTATGGACAAGGTAGATTATAGGGGAAAAATAAACATGATATATGGAGACAGGGAACAGACTCTTCGAGTTTGATCTCTAGCAATATCTATTGATTTGCCCTTACTTTTATCTATGCATTCATCCTCTATCCTACTCTTCCTTTCCCTTCCCTGGGAAGTTCCAGCAATTAACGTTTGCTCTTTCCCCCTTCCATGTTTGAAGGTCAACAAATCGGCTACAAACTCGCTCAAACTATTGCAGGAACACATTCACCAAAATTCTCGTGTTGTGGTGGTGTACACCGATTTTTCCAAATTGTTAGATGGAGTGCATAGCTCTCCAAACAGAGTAATCCAAAGATATGAAATATAGTTGGCCAGCATTTTCAACGAAGATTTAGGCGCCATACTTTTTGTTATCATATAAATTCAAAATATTATCCACCTCTTCCTCTCATGGCAGTGTCAAACTCTCAGAGTGAATAATAAACTACCCAGAATTATCACTCTTCACACTGATATCCTGGGTAATGAACACGCAGATTCATCCGATTGGTCCTTATTCACAATCTGTCTCCCTCGTGTGGGTATCTTTTCCAGTTATTTTCCCCACCTCTTCCAAAGAGCACATAATCACTGGAAACTGTGTTACTCTGAATTAGAGAAGAATAAAACGCTGTCCATCAGTCCCCGGTCAGGTTCCTGGTACTCAGATAAAATTATCTCCACACAACCCGCACACGGAAGAAAAGATACCCAGCACTTCTTTGTAGATTTTTTTTAATAAACTAATAATAATAACAGCAGCAACAATAATAACAACAGATCGATCGTTTCCCACCGAGCAGTGACCCCAAAAAAGAAGAAACACTTTCATCACTCATTCCGCCACTGTTTTGCCAGAGGCGTGCCTACACTACAGGTAAAAAAACTGCAATGTATCTCCACAACTTCAGAGCGCAGGTCCTGTACTTCCTACCTCAAGACTCAAGTCCAGCTAACATGATTTCTCTGAATCCCTTCATTAATGTTAACTTTACTCACACTCTAAGAGCACGTCAAGTTATAAAATCCATTCGTATCCACTCACTACTATCAAATACGCTCACGTACAATTGCTGCAAGTCCAAGCCCTTCTCAAACAAAACCTCCTTTACCCCCTCCCCCCAACCCTACCGTGGACGACCCCTACACCACCTTCCTTCCACAATAGATTTATAAGCCCTGCAAGTCACTATTTGGTTCCAACCTTTCTAAATGTCCCTACCACTTTAATATCTCCTACTCAGCTCTCTGGATAATACTTTTAGAAACCCTTCACCTCCTTCTAATCTACAAGCTATGAATTTTCTGCCTAATATTCACATTGCACATTTCCCTCAGACAGGACATTTTCACTGCCTCCAGCCTTCTTCTCGTTGCAATATTCACTATCCATGCTTCAGACCCAAATAAGAGCGTTGGTACCACTTTACTCTCATACATTCCCTTCTTTGTTTCCAAGGATAACGTTCTATGTCTCCACAGACTCCTCAATCATTACTCACCTTTTTCTTCCATCAGTTGTATGATTCACCTAGCCTTTCAGAGACCCATCTGCTGATAAGTCCACTCCCAAATATCAGAATACATTTACACATATAACACGCACATAAAAGAGAGGAGCTAAGGACGACGTTTGGTCCAACTTGGACCATGTAAAAGTCACACTAAGAGGAAGGAAAGGAGGGAGTATATATAGGCCAGCAGACAATGACGGTAGCAAGAGAGGTAGTAGTGGAGGTAGTAGTTGTAGTAATAGTAGTAGAAGTAGTAGTACTAGTAGAAGTAGTAGTAGTAATAGAAGCAGTGGTGGAGTCAGTCAAATGTTAAGAAAGAGGTGCAGTGCAAGGGAGCTAGGGGTCCACAGAGGCTAGGAGCAAGAACACAGAAGGGGGAAAATAATTTAGGAACAAATACCAAAGGCAGAAGAAAGAAAACCCAAAGGAAAAAGAGGAAAGAGGAAAGGAGAAGAGGGGAGAAGGGGAAAAAAAGAATCAGGGTAAGTCACGGGTGTTCTGAAGTTTGGAGCATTTTACAATGTAATGGGAAAGGAAGGCATCTACAAAGACAGCCAGGACTAAGATTAATACAAGGAAAGTTGTGTATAAGGGAAGATTCAACCAGACGGTGACTGTAAAAGTTAGACGTAGGGTAGACAGTTACAGCAGAAGACCAGTCAATAGGATGACTGTGATCTCTGACATGACAGAAAAGAGCATTATTGGTTTCGGCTAGCCTAACACTATTTTTGTGCTCCCTGTGTCTGTCAGAATGAGATCAGGTTCCAGTCACGGTATTGGGCCTTTTTCTGTTATTTCTGAATACATTTACTTCTTCCATACTCCCTTCCATACTCCATTTTTCGTAAAGTACACTTTAATTTCCTTCTTTTAAATACCCTCCAAAACTCGTCCACCAACCTCTGCAACTTCATTTCAGTATCTCCCAATAGTACAGTGTCTTCAGCAAAATGCAACTGTGAAAACTCCCACTGTGTTAGATTTTTAATCTTTCGATCCCACACCTCTAGACAACACCCGATCATTCACTTATCTTACAACCACATGAATATATGTGTTTAACAGCTATGGAGACATCATACATCCCTGTCTAAGGCCTACTTTTACTGGGAAATAATCTCCCCTCTCCTACATACCCTGATCTGAGCCTCACTATCCTCGTAAAACTCTTAACTGCTTTCAATAACCTACCACCAGTGCCTGATTTACCTATAGGTTTAGCAGGCTGATGCCTAGAGCCTCATAATCTAGGAGGCCTCCGGCCAAGGTGTATAATATTTTTGACACTGTCGTAGGCATTTCTTACACATGCTGCCATAACGGACTGAAGTCTCTGAACAACACTTCAGTAATGTTACTTGCACTTCATTTCAGAAGTGCAAGTAACGCTTGAATTGAGCCTGAATGCCTTTCACCTCCCCCCCCCTCCACATGCGCTGTATAATCCTATGGGTTTAGCGCTCCCCTATTATAATAATTATAATTATCCCACGCGTGAATTATACACACTGTAGACGACTGCAGACAGTCAAGACTGGAACCTCTGAACTTAGAAGTTTGCTAAGTAAAGGTAATTCTTAATATCATACGTGGGTAAAATTCTTCAAGAATCTATTTCTGATATAAATATTACTACCAATGAACGGTAGAACTATATAAACACACCTGTCTTTAGATAGGTTAGCCAAATTGCCTATATATAAGAAAATATATTTACCATCACAAACAAGAGATTTTTTTTGAGCTACATTCTCATTTTATGTTGACTCAAACACCGAGGCAGAAGAGTTTTAATAAATTCTTTGCTCAAGTCTGCAACAGGATGGAAAATTCTTAAGAGTAAACATTGTAAAGATGAGCTACCAGGTATTGGTAGCTCGTCTTTACAACTGAGAATTATCTGTACGTGTTTATGTTTGACAAATAATTAATTCTACCAGACGGTCGCTAAGTAATAATGATAGAACTTAATCATTTATTCGACGTGGCTACTATATGATATTTAGAATTAAACATCGTATATACTAATCCTAATCATTGATTAGGAATAGCATCACTTAAGATGCTCAGTGTTACTCTCAAATTCTACGATACATTACTCTCTGTGTGGTAACATTGATATAAGAGCAGATTTTTCACTGAAGCTATTTGTATTTCATTAATGTATGTGTCACTTGTAAAGACCATTCATGTACCTTTACATTAGTACCAGAAACTATGTGCTGATATTGAATATAAGCGTCACCGCCAAGAAGTTATTCACTACCACTGAATACGAGAAAGGAATCAGATACCTGAGGAAAACCCAGATTTGTCTTCTAAAATTCATTGGGAGATCCTCAGGAAGTTTTGATGGAAAATTTGGATGTCATGTAGCTCGATTGCTAGAGCACTCTGCTCTCACACTGAGGTCCGGGGGTCGATCCTCAGTACGAGTGGAAACATTAGTACGTGTTTCCTTAAGACATCTGCTGTCCAAGTTCACCTATCAGTAAAATAAATACTGGTTGTTAGTCGACTGGTGTGGGTCGCATCCTGGGGACAAAATTGACCTACTTTGCCCGAAATGGTCTGCATTACAAGGGGTTTTATATATTGTAGTGTCACTTATGTCAGCTAGGCTTGTATACCTTGTACATGTACTTGTAAAAATAACGATTATTATTATTATCATTATTCCATTGCGAGGCAGCAGAAAGCATAATTTTGCCACGATTGAAAGTATATGATAATATTATGCATCCCAAGGTGGTAGGATCATCGCAATAATGGATAAATTAGCAAAAGTGAAGAAAAAGTAGATTAGATAAGAAAAGTTTCTTAACAGATACAATACCCGTATTAAGAAAATCAAGGTCAATAGAAAAAGACGGATAATTACAGGATTAAGGCCACGGTACGATGTAAACATCCAAACATCCAGTCAAGCCTCGGCTCTAAATCAGAGAATTAAGCAACTTAAGACACTGGAGCGACGCGGGTTGGGCAAGATTAGGACAAATTGTGCTGGAGAAGCTACATGCGGTGGAAAAGAGGATTCAAGGAAGCTCTGGGGTTAGGGGTAGAAGAGGCAGCAGTCAGGTTACCAGCAACACAAGGAATTTAACTTAATTAACTCAGATGGGGGAAACAAGATGAGCAAATTAAACATTTTTTTTTTACAGAAATGCTCACTGCATCAACAAGAGGATGAATTATCCTCATACATATTTTAAGAAAACGCAAATATTTATGCTCTTAGTGAATGTCAGTTTGGCTTAAAAAAAAAAAACACAAAATCACACCAACGCTTTTAATTTAATTTCTTGCGCTTAACACGATCCGATAATGGAAACCCCGTACTGCATAACTCCAGCCGATCTTCTCTCACTAGTTATCATATGGACACTCGTCTTTAATATCTAATAACTATTGCATTCTATGACCAAAACAGTACCCGCTAAATTTAGTTTGTGTGAGGGTAAATTTGTAATTGTTGGAAACGATGCTACATATTACTGAGGAAAAACTCCTGTGATGTGCTTTAAATTTTCAGTCCTGGTGTGTCTACAATGCAACTTTCGCTTTGATATTAGGCTGCTTAAGTTCCAATTTGCCAGTTTTATTAATTACATATTCAAATTAACCTCCTTTCAATAACTAAAGAATGGCTCTTCTTATCGGCTTTAAATTATTTGTGCTGGTCTAGTTCATAAGACGCATTACATCTACTGAGATTCTAAAAGTGATTTAATTTTTTTTTAATTTAATAGTAGGACTCAGAACCTTTACTAAGAACTGACATTTCTGAATAATAACTAGAAAATGCAAATTCTCAGTTGTTTTAAATTTAATGTGCTGGTGAATTTTTTTTTTTTTTTGTATACCATTACAAAAGAATGCTTATTTACCGTAGCCTTGAAGCTGTTCTAAGTAGAAAATTTATATTAATGTGTATATCATAATTTAATATTCTAATCCAGAAGATGTAGACTAATATATTTAACATAATTAACTTAAAAAATACACTATTTTACACATAATTGGCAGATGTATAGACACACGCTTTAATTTCATTCACAATCTTATTTTGATCAAGTCAAACAGAAGAGGATTTTGGAAGATCAATAAAACCATTCCCAAATGCTGAGAATGGGTCATTAACTTAAGTTATGGACGATCTACACACATGGACCATTTATTCTGATTCGTCAGCTAGTTTGATGACACCATTTTAACCCAAAAAGTCACTTTGGCTACTCGGAGCAACATTATTATGGATGATGTTTTGATCACAGGATCTTGTAGAATCAAAGTTTAGAAGAGAGACTGGGAAACACTGATCACACCATCATTTGGTCCAACATAACGAGAAATTTTGAAACCAAGAATTACCGTGTTCGTTCCCATAACTTCGATGAGATACTCTGAGATATCAGGTTGGAACACTCGACCGAATTACTAAATGTACATAATGCAGAGGAAATGTAAATATTATTTAAAATAAACATTGTAAATATCGAGAATAATAAAGAAGATAGATCGTAAAAAGGATGAAGTATACTGAGGCTGGATGGCGAAACAACTACTCGAGATCATAGGCAAGAAGAAATAATGCTTATAAGAAATTTTAACTTGCTGGTAACCTAATAAACATACAAGCTACACCCAACAGAGGAGAGAAAACAAGGAAATATCAGAAATCCTAAACTAAATTTTGAAAAGCCAATAACACAAACTGTCAAACCAAGACAGAAAAAGATCTTCAAATACGTCAGGGATGAAAAGGGTAGAAGTAACGATAGGACTCGTACCTACCAATAACTGCGGGATATCAATAAACTACAGAGAAGTACCATCTATACTCAACACACAGCTCACGTCCTATTTGCAGCACGACACGATACACACTTCTCTAGGCCACAAAATTTGTCAGATCCTGACACCAACACAGCACTTAGATAATAAAATACTTGGAGATGCTGAACATTAGTAAATCAAATAGATTAGTTGAGCTACCTACAAGAGCTATAAAAGAAGGTAGATACCAAGTCTCTTACTATTGGCAATATTTAACAGATTAAGCATTACTAGGATGTAAGATGCCAATACAGTGCAAACTAACAAGTATTACCCCTATATTGAAATATTGGTGCCCTTAAATTAACATTGATTAACATCAGTTTTAGTAGACAAATGTATATTAATATTAGGGACAGCAAAGTCAATTTTCAGAAAAATTCTTAATTACAGGAAACCATTATGGATTTACCTCTTCAAGGGGGGCTCCTTGGCGTGGTGAAGAGGCTCTTGGTCTGAGGAATTAGACCTGTCGGTCTCCTTCCTCAGACCGAGCCTAATTACCCCCCAATCCCCCCTTCCCTATCCCATCCTCCCCATCCTCCCCTTTTCCCTTTCCTCCTCCCCCTCCCCACCCCTCCTTTTGCCCTTCTTCTTTTTGGCCTTTGGGATTTTTCCCACAGGCACGCTAGTTCCTAGGTAGGGGAAAGGGTACTGGGGTCCATCCCATTCCGTTGAGGTTCTTGGCGGTGGCGCAGTTTGCCGTGGAATCTGGATCGCCTGGGGATGTCCCGATCCCTCTCCGGTATCCCGGAGAGTGGCTTTGGGTGTCTTTCGGGCGACGGGTGTATCTCTGGAAGCCACCTTTCGGATTCCGGGGGTGGTGACCGAAGGAGGTATGCTTTGTGACGGATATCCGGCCACCCTCTCTTTTGTCCACCGAGGTAGCTCGGCAGATGTGAGGTTGCTATCCCGGATTACTGGTTTACTGGCATGATGGGTAAGGTATGGCACAGGTTCCATACTGCATCTACGCTACTTGCTGTGCTGAGGTCCTCTTGGGCGCGGAGGGAGATTTATGGCCCTTTCATTCCTCCCAGGAACTATCCCTCCCCGGTCCCCCCTTTTCTTTATTCTTTTTTTTATTTTTTTCTTTTCTTCTTTCTTTTTTTTCTTAAAAACAAAAAGAAAGAAGTAACTTAACCATGGAGAACCCAATCCATGAACCTGCTACCCCCGGGCCCCTTCTTGATACTGCACCCCGTTCTGACCCCGCCTCATCTTTGGACCACTCTTCGGACACTCCTCATGCCTCTGTACCTCTTGCCAGTGCTGTTTCCTCCCCCGCTTCAGGTACTGAGGTCTCGACTGACTCCTTTGATTTATCTGACCTCCGCTCTCCTTTGACTATACTTCCAGCCTCTCCCTCTACGGTGCAGTAATTTTCGAATCACTGGCTGTGAGGGAAAAGTTCAATAGATAGGAGTAGCGAGGGAGTATATAGTAACAATATAGATTCATTGCTGGCTACTTGTTAAGGTAGGGTAAGTCAAGCTCCCGCTATTCCCGCCTTTTTTCCCCACCCTGAAAGTGATAGTTTGACTGCCGGCCGCTTGTTAAGGTAGGGTCAGTCTAGCTCCGGCTCTCCCTTCCCCTCCTCCTTCACCCCCCCGAAAGGTGACGTGTGGGGCTCTGGTCCAAACAGTAATCACTAGACTCGCAGCTCCGAGCACTACTGTAAGTACATGCCTGCCTTGTATTCTAGTGGATTTATTGGTTGAAAGCTTCACTTTTGACCAATAATAAACTTAGTCCTTTCAGTTTTGCTCTAAGTTGACTGTTGTAATAATCACCACATCTTTTAGGTATTGTACTTATCATGGAGAGTGATTTCTTAAGCAGTGGGTAACCTGTCTATCTTTCCAGCTTGGATGACAGAGAGGGTCACCTGCCAATCAACGAGTAGAACTGATGGAGATGGACTAACGTCCTGAGACTTTCCCTTTTTGGATTTAATTACCTGTGCACCTGTATGAAATTGCAGGACGTAACCCCTCATCATTGCAGCAGTAAAGAACCTGCTTTCCTGTCATCGGGATAGAATACTCAAGGCTATACTGTAAAGAACTGGCCAGTGGGTTGTAACCAACACCTGCGACACCCCCCCATCATCGGCAACGGCTACGATTTCAACAAGCAGTGTCACCAACACCAGACACCCAAGTTTTATATTAGCATTGAATTCAGTTATCCCTTATATTTTTCATTTTTCATTTTCTTTAATGTAGGATTAATATTTCATATTTAAGTGTTTTATATTTTATATTTTCTATATAATAAAGTGTTTATGTTTGTTATTATTTCTTTTTCTATTCATTAATTTTCCTGAGGAGGAGCCAGCCTTGGTAATACTGTCTGAAGTTCTTACAGGGCTGAGTAAGCCTTCACACCGGCCCGTTCCACGTCGGACCAACTCTGGTCCCACGCCTAAATGCCAATGACAATTACCTGCTGATGATACTTCTCCACCTTCTCGTTCTTCTCAGAAAAGATCGACACGTCCTGCACTCCCTTTCCACGCTCAGTATCAGACTGCACAATGGACTAAATTCTTCACTTTACGACCGACTTCCTCTACCGCCTATCTTTCCGACCACAGTATTGGCAAGGCACTCCTACGCCGTGTTGGTAGAGATATTTCTTTTCATGCTCTTAAGAGTGGTACGAGCATCATCACTGTACAGAATGCTACCAAAGCTCATGATCTTTCTCTTCTTTCCTTTATAGATACTGTTCCTGTCACTATTGAAAAACATCATTCCCTCAATTCTTGTAGTGGTACCGTCATTCTGCCCCATACCATAGTTCACCAAAATTTCCAGACATGTGGCAATGACATTCTTGAACAGCTGGAACTCCAAGATCTCCCAGTCCTCAAGGTAGACACTTATGTTCTTCCTGCCCGCGGGCGGAGACGATACCCTAGCAATGTGGCTCGTTTAACTTTTGACAGCCGTGAACTCCCATCCTCAGTTTATGTAGCAGGACATCGGTTACAAGTTCGAAAGGTGATCCCTACACCGCAACAGTGTAGAAATTGCTGGCGATTTGGCCATCCAGCGAAATATTGCAGATCTATAGCCGAATGTCCAGTCTGTGGTGCCGATGACCATTCAAATTCGTCTTGCAATCGACCTCTCTCTTGCCTTAATTGTCATGAGGCTCACCCTTCGTACTCTCGCCTTTGCCAAGTCTACTTAAATGAGCGGGAAATCCGTTACCTCAAAGAGGCAGAAGGTCTCCTTTATGCCATGGCAGTTTCTCATCTCCGCCTCCAAGGGAGACTACCTCGTGTTTCTTATTCCCGTGTTTCAAAACGTCCCCCCACTTCTGGGGTCCCATCTTCCGCAGCCTCCTCTGTGGTTACCTCTCCCATAGTCACTCCTCTAATTCTTTTGCTGTCCTAGGCTCAGACGTCCCTACTTCAACGCCTCAGTCTGTTCTCGCTTCTTCGTGCTCTCCCTCACAAGCCTCAGTATCGACGAGATCTCGTACGACACCTCCTCCCAATCGTCCCTCTACTTCTCAGAAGTCAAAAAAAGGTCCTTTAACCCCTCCTTCCCTTCTTCCACCTCCTCATTTTTCCTTCTCTGTCTCTGTACCGGGTTCTTCCCCTCTCACTGGCTCTGTTACAAGTGTAGAGGTTTACCCTCCTCCTCGTACTATACCTACCTCCCCTGTTCCTTCCCAAGTTTCTTCCTCTTCTGCCACCTCCCAGGTTTCTGCCTCTTCTGTCCCCTTCCACGCTTCTTCTCCAGTTCCCTCCACCCTTTCGCCCCCCCCTTCCTTGGTACAGTCCATTACAGTTCCAATCTTTACTCATCATCCCCCTACCATTTCCAATATTGTCTCCCATACGACCTCTCTGAATTCCGAAACACTTGAAGCAATCTCTGAATATATTGCAGAGACCAAACCATCAATGGACACTGATCCACGCTCTGTTCCTTCTCTCTCCTCTCCTCCATCTGCGCAACTCCTTTCTTAACAGTGCACCGTTTCTTCGCTGCTTGAACGTTTTCCGCTGCCTCCGCATGTGGACTTTTCTAATCCCTCTAGTCCGTAGGAACCCTTACCTGCAGATTTCAATTATCTTTATCATTGCCAATCATGGCCTATTTACAGTGGAATATACGCGGCCTCAGGGGTAATTGGGGTGAGCTTCAGATGTTACTCTCCCAGTTTTCCCCTGTTGGTGTTTGCTTACAGGAACCAAAATTACATTCTGCTGTTATCTCTCCCATCTCAGGCTATAATTTATTGTATTCTTCAGATCCTTTTCCTGATGTGACCTTTAATGAAAGTGCCTTCTTCTACGCACTGATATTCCGTACCATCAGCTATTTGTTCATACTTCGCTGCATTACACAGCAGCCCGTATCCACTTGCATAGGTGGTATATGCTCTGTTCTTTATATCTCTCTCCTTCTCGGGCATTATCTATTCCGGATATTGCCTTTCTTGTTTCGTCATTACCGCCACCGATTCTGTTACTTGGCGATTTTAATGCCCATCATTTCCTCTGGGGGGGTCTCACTGTGATTCCCGTGGCATTCAGTTAGAGGCTTTTCTTGCCACCCACCCCCTCCATGTTTTAAATACAGGTACTCACACCCATTTTGATCCTCAGACTCACTCTCTCTCTCTTGCGTCGATCTCTCAGTCTGCTCTTCCTCTGCTGCATTAGACTTCACCTGGTCTGTTCTCCCGGATTTACATGACAGCGATCATTTCCCAATCATTCTTCCTTCCCCTTCATATTCACCACCTCTTCGTATCCCACGCTGGCAATTTGATCAGGCAAATTGGAACTTTTGCTCACAACTGTTTTTAGTGAGGTTTCTTCTTCGTCCTCCATTGATGAGCTTTTACACCTCTTCTCGTCCTCCGTTTTAACCGCAGCTTCTCATTCTATACCTCAAACTTCGGGCAGGCATTCTCAGAAATGCGTGCCTTGGTGGTCTTCTGCTTGTGCTCGTGCAGTACGTTTGAAACGCGCTGCATGGGGCAGGTACCGGTACAATAGAACCACGGAGAGACTTTTTGATTTTAAGCAGAAGCGTGCGATCGCTTGCCGTGTCATCCGTGACGCTAAACGCACTTGCTGGCGAGATTATGTCTCCACCATCACCTCTGCTTCCTCTATGAGTGCAGTCTGGAAAAAAGTACGAAAACTGAGTGGTAAATATTCTCCTGACCCGGCTCCTGTTCTGAGGGTTGCCGGTGTTGATATAGCAATCCCACTAGATGTTGCCAATGAAATTGGCAATCATCTGGTCTGTATTTCTCAAGGGCTCCATCTATGCCCCTCGTTTCTTTCCTCAAAGTCTGCCAGAGAGTTAGCACCTTGGACTTTTCTACTCTCAGAGAAGAACAGTATAATGTGTCGTTTACACTTCAAGAACTGGAGGCAACACTCTTAGTTTACCAATCATCGGCAGCTGGGCCCGACGACATTCATATTCGTATGCTACAACATTTACATCAGTCAGCCCTTGCAGTCCTATTACGCCTTTTCAATCTTATTTGGTCACAAGGAGTTCTTCCACAGCTGAGGAAATCTGCCATTGTTCTCCGTTTCCGCAAACCAGGCACTACGGGACATGAAGCCTCCCACTATCGTACCATTGCTCTTACCAGTGCAGTTTGCAAAGTGATGGAACGCCTGGTAAATAGACGTTTAGTGTGGTATTTAGAGACACACAACAGTCTCTCCACTCGTCAATATGGCTTTCGTAAGGGACGTTCTACCATAGACCCCTTAATATGCTTGGATACGTATGTTCGTAATGCATTTGCGAATAACCGCTCAGTTATTGCCATATTTTTTGACCTTGAGAAGGCATATGACACAACTTGGAGGTATAATATTTTAACTCAAGCCTACTCCTTAGGCCTTCGAGGCAATCTACCATCCTTCCTTAAGAACTTTTTAACTGACAGGCATTTCCGTGTTCGGGTTAATAATGTGCTCTCCCCGGACTTTATCCAAGCTGAAGGTGTCCCCCAGGGATGTGTTTTAAGCACAACACTTTTTCTCCTTGCTATAAATGATTTGGCCTCTAGTCTTCCATCAAATATTTGGTCATCACTATGTTGATGACTTCGCTATTGCCTGTGCAGGCGCTGACTGTCACCTCATTACAGATTCTCTCCAGCATCCGGTCGACCATGTTTCCAATTGGGCAACCACACATGGGTTTAAATTTTCCAGCACCAAAACTCACCAAATTACATTCACTAGACGCTCTGTCATCTCCGATCATCCTTTGTACCTCTATTGCTCCCGTATCCCTGAACGTGATACAGTCAGGTTTCTGGGCCTCCTCTTTGACCGTAGGTTATCCTGGAAACCTCACATTACCTCTCTGAAGGCAACTTGTCACAGCCGGCTGAACCTTCTTAAAACCCTTGCTCATCTTTCATGTGGAGCTTATCGTCGAACTTTCCTTCGCCTACATTCCACCATCATTTTATCGAAACTTGATTATGGTGACCAGATCTATTCAGCGGTTTCTCCTGCTACTCTCTCTAACCTTAACCCCATTCATCACCAAGGATTACGTTTGTGCCTTGGTGCTTTTCGCTCTTCCCCTGTTGAGAGCCTCTATGCAGAAGCGAACGTTCTATCCTTATCCGATCGCCGTGATGCCCATTGCCTTCGCTACTATGTACACTCTCATGATCTCCGCAATCCTTCCATTTATAGAATGGTCACTGATATTAGTAGACATTCTTCATTTGTTCGCCGCCCCTGTTTATTCCTTCCCTTCTCTCTTCGCCTACATTCGCTCTTGTTTTCTCTTCAATTACCATCTTTCTATGTTCATGTAGCATCTCACTTTTCCCTACCCCCCTGGGAAGTTCCAGCTGTTCAAGTCTATTCTTTCTCTCTCCCTTGCCTACGGTCGCTTCCTGCTCTCTTTTTCTTGACCACTTCCACTCTCATTCTCATGCCATCGCAGTGTACACAGATGGCTCTAAGTCTTCTGATGGCGTAGGATTCGCAGCAGTGTTTCCGGACAGCATCGTACGAGGGCATTTACTATCTTCGGCTAGTATTTTTACTGCTGAATTGTATGCCATTCTTGTAGCACTTATCCATATTGCATCGATTCCTGTGTCATCATTTGTGGTTGTCTCAGACTTCCTTAGTGCTTTACAGGCTATAGAGAAATTTGATACACCTCACCCCTTAGTCCTCCATATCCAACTTTGGCTACGCCGCATCTTTACCAAGCATAAAGATATTTTTTTTGGTTGGGTCCCTGGTCACGTTGACGCACAGGGCAATGAACAGGCAGACACTGCTGTGCGGTCAGCAGTACATGACCTACGAGTTTCATATAGAGGTATTCCATTTACGGACTATTTTGCTGCAATAGCTACCCACCTTCATACCCTTTGGCAACAACGTTGGTCTACTATGCTCGGTAACAAACTTCAATCTATTAAACCGAGTATAGGTTACTGGCCGTCTTCTTGTCATCATTGTCGAGGTTGGGAGACTACTCTCTCCCGTCTTCGCATTGGCCATACTCGTCTTACTCATGGATATCTCATGGAGAGGCGCCCTGCTCCTCTCTCTGAGAATTGTCAGACTCCATTATCAGTCAGCCACATTCTGTTGAACTGCCCACTTTATCAAAGAGCACGCAGAATTTACCTCCGTCGTCGTCTTCGCTCCCCTGCTCTCTCTTTACCTTCCCTTCTCGCTGATGGACCCACCTTTCATCCGGACTTTCTCATTGACTTTTTGACAACAATTGACTTACTTCACAAACTCTGATGCCTTCAGCCCTTTCTACTTCAATCTCTTGCTACCCTCTACCCCCCTACTATACCCTGCCCCGCTGTTTTCTGTAACCTACTGATCATCCCTCCCTCCTTCTGCCTCCCAATACCCTCGCTTCCTTCCCTACCCTGCAGCGCTGTATAGCCCTTGTGGCTTAGTGCTTCTTTTTGATTATAATAATAATAATTATGGATTTATTAGAGATAGCTCATACCTGGCTTTTTCGAATTTTTAATATGTAGAAAAACTGGGATGAAAAAAGTCGCGATATATATAGTATATTTAGAAGCCTATGAAGCTTTTTACTAGGTGTCTATTATAAACACAGGTGTAGAATGGGCAACGTACCTTGTCGTAATTGAGCAAGCAAAAGACAACAGCAATTGTATGACTATTTCCTTCACCAAATAAGCAAGCTTGTATTTACAATATGTACATTAATGTACAGTATTGTAAGTGAAAGTGTACAACACGGTGGTCAAAGGAGGCAGAAATGCGAAAGTCAGAGAAAGCACCGTGAGCCACCAAAACTTCCGTCAGGAGTGAACCACATTGCTTCACAGCTTCGGCAGGTTTGTCTGTGATTAGCCGATGAGCTGAGGTGCCGATATAACGGCGGGGCCCCTATTGATCGTTAAATCTTTAGCACCCGGTTCGCTGGTCGGGAGGCGACCTATATGGGAGTGTGATATACTCCGAATAGTGTAATATTAATTGCAGCATGCCACAGGCCCCATTGAAGTTTGCTTGCTAAATAAAAGAAAAACAAGCCATGTGGAGAATAAATCAGAGTACTCGACCTTTTCTCTCTTTGGAAACGGAGACAATGAGGAAATCTTATTCTAGCCATTAATATATATATATATATATATATATATATATATATATATATATATATATATATATATATATATATATATATATATATATATATAATTGTATTACAAAAATCAGACACGAAGAACAATCTGGGATGAAGCATGAGTCCGAAACTCGAAACACCGGAATGAAACTGTGAGGCAGAAGATCCATCACGAACATATACAGTTTATTATCAACAGAAGTATAGCAGAATATAATAAACTACCAAGTAAAGTTGTCGCTGAAAAGAAAATAGTCATAAAATCCAGTTGGAGGCGCACTTGTCATCCCGATTCATCGTGAAACTTCGCTGGACAATCTGAAACCAAGTTCGGGTACTAATTATTACGATCAGTTGACAGCAGGACAATCTAATGAAAATAATAACAGTCAAGGGTTGTGCTAGTCATAACAGAAGAACAACAGGTGATAACCGAAGTTAAGATCGAGTGACAATGAAATAACACAATAGAATATGTTATAATTATCTCCTTTACTTCAAGGAGTATAGGATGGGAAGGAAGATTTTCGTTTTTTATATCTTTGACATTCTACATCTAGATAATATGTGATAGACCTTCCTCCATATAGATGTCAATAGTTTAGTAAAGTGACATTTTGGAAACTTTATTAGAGAAATGATTAGCCAGACAGTGGCGTCTTCAGTCTATCACTGAGAAGAACGGTGGAACATGAAGAGGAGTTTGAGGAAATCGGTCCCTCAGCCTGGAGTCGATGAGTTCAGTCAATAGTCTTAAGAAAAGTACAGCATATACGGGGAGTGTCTGACTACCTCAAGCTCATCATCTTTTCCCGTTCTTCTCTATAAAGGAGTGAAGAAGCCACTGGCTGACGAAACATTTTCGTCATAAAGATTCCCAAATGTTGTAAAAGTGTCTTTTTTTGTACAATAGTAGATAATTCTTCTCAAAAGATATCCTCTGTATGGACCCTCAAGGCCTCTGATATCCAAGTTTTCCATGTATTATTCATCTAATGAATGTGAAACTACATATTCACATTGAACAAATGAATGTTACCAGCCAGAAGCAGTTTAATACAAGTGAATATGAAAGTTACCATCATAAAGCTGATACTCTGAATATTAGCACCCAGAAGTTACTTAATACCACAGTTGTGACCATCAGCACCCAGAAGTTACTTAATACCACAGTTGTGACCATCAGCACCCAGAAGTTACTTAATACCACAGTTGTGACCATCAGCACTAAGAAGTTACTTAATACCACAGTTGTGAGCATCAGCACCCAGAAGTTACTTAATACCACAGTTGTGACCATCAGCACTAAGAAGTTACTTAATACCACAGTTGTGAGCATCAGCACCCAGAAGTTACTTAATATCACAGTTGTGACCATCAGCACCCAGAAGTTACTTAATACCACAGTTGTGACCATCAGCACCCAGAAGTTACTTAATACCACAGTTGTGACCATCAGCACCCAGAAGTTACTTAATACCACAGTTGTGACCATCAGCACCCAAGAGTTACTTAATACCACAGTTGTGACCATCAGCACTAAGAAGTTACTTAATACCACAGTTGTGACCATCAGCACCCAGAAGTTACTTAATACCACAGTTGTGACCATCAGCACCCAAGAGTTACTTAATACCACAGTTGTGACCATCAGCACTAAGAAGTTACTTAATACCACAGATGTGACCATCAGCACCCAGAAGTTACTTAATACCACAGTTGTGACCATCAGCACCCAGAAGTTACTTAATACCACAGTTGTGACCATCAGCACCCAGGAGTTACTTAATACCACAGTTGTGACCATCAGCACCCAGAAGTTACTTAATACCACAGCTGTGAGCATCAGCACCCAGAAGTTACTTAATACCACAGTTGTGCGCATCAGCACGCAGGAGTTACTTAATACCACAGCTGTGAGCATCAGCATCCAGAAGTTACTTAATACCACAGCTGTGAGCATCAGCACCCAGAAGTTACTTAATACCACAGTTGTGACCATCAGCACCCAGGAGTTACTTAATACCACAGCTGTTAGCATCAGCAACCAGAAGTTACTTAATACCACAGTTGTGAGCATCAGCACCCAGAAGTTACTTAATACCACAGCTGTGAGCATCAGCACCCAGGAGTTACTTAATACCACACTTGTGAGCATCAGCACCCAGAAGTTACTTAATACCACAGCTGTGAGCATCAGCACCCAGAAGTTACTTAATACCACAGCTGTGAGCATCAGCACCCAGAAGTTACTTAATACCACAGCTGTGAGCATCAGCACCCAGAAGTTACTTAATACCACAGTTGTGAGCATCAGCACCCAGAAGTTACTTAATACCACAGCTGTGAGCATCAGCACCCAGAAGTTACTTAATACCACAGTTGTGAGCATCACCATCCAGAAGTTACTTAACAAAACAGTTGTGAGCATCAACACCCAGAAGTTACTTAATAAAACAGTTGTGAGCATCAGCACCCAGAAGTTACTTAATACCACAGCTGTGACCATCAGCACCCAGAAGTTACTTAATACCACAGTTGTGAGCATCATCACACAGAAGTTACTTAATACCACAGTTGTGAGCATCACCACCCAGGAGTTACTTAATACCACAGTTGTGAGCATCAGCACCCAGAAGTTACTTAATACCACAGTTGTGAGCATCAGCACCCAGAAATTACTTAATACCACAGTTGTGACCATCACCCAGAACTTACTTAATACCACAGTTGTGAGCATCAGCACCCAGGAGTTACTTAATACCACAGTTGTGAGCATCAGCACCCAGAAATTACTTAATACCACAGTTGTGACCGTCATCACCCAGGAGTTACTTAATACCACAGTTGTGAGCATCAGCACCCGGAAGTTACTCAATACCACAGTTGTGACGATCAGCACCCAGGAGTTACTTAATACCACAGTTGTGACCATCAGCACGCAGAAGTTACTTAATACAACAGTTGTGACCATCAGCACCCAGGAGTACTTAATACCAGAGCTGTGAGCATCAGCACCCAGAAGTTACTTAATACCACAGCTGTGAGTATCAGCACTCAGAAGTTACTTAATACCACATCTGTGAGCATCAGCACCCACGAGTTACTTAATACCACAGTTGTGAGCATCAGCACCCAGAAGTTACTTAATTAATACCACAGTTGTGACCATCAGCAACTAGGAGTTACTTAATACCACAGTTGTGAGCATCAGCACCCAGGAGTTACTTAATGCCACAGTTGTGAGCATCAGCACCCAGAAGTTACTTAATACCACAGTTGTGAGCATCACCACCCAGGAGTTACTTAATACCACAGTTGTGAGCATCAGCACCAAGAAGTTACTTAATACCACAGTTGTGACCATCAGCACACAGAAGTTTCTTAATACCACAGTTGTGAGCATCAGCACCCAGAAGTTACTTAATACCACAGTTGTGAGCATCAACACCCAGAAGTTACTTAATACCACAGTTGTGAGCATCAGCACCTAGAAGTTACTTAATACCACAGTTGTGACCATCAGCACCCAGGAGTTACTTAATACCACAGCTGTGACCATCAGCACCCAGGAGTTACTTAATACCACAGTTGTGAGCATCAGCACCCAGAAGTTACTTAATACCACAGTTGTGAGCATCAGCACCCAGAAGTTACTTAATACCACAGCTGTGAGCATCAGCACCCAGGAGTTACTTAATACCACAGTTGTGAGCATCAGCTCCCAGAAGTTACTTAATACCACAGTTGTGAGCATCAGCACCCAGAAGTTACTTAATACCACAGTTGTGACCATCAGCACCCAGAAGTTACTTAATACCACAGTTGTGACCATCAGCACCCAACAGTTACTTAATACCACAGTTGTGAGCATCGGCACCCAGAAGTTACTTAATACCACAGTTGTGAGCATCACCACGAGGAGTTACTTAATACCACAGTTGTGACCATCAGCACCCAGGAGTTACTTAATACCACAGTTGTGAGCATCAGCACCCAGAAGTTACTTAATGCCACAGTTGTGAGCATCAGCACCCAGACGTTACTTAATAACACAGTTGTGAGCATCAGCACCCAGAAGTTACTTAATACCACAGTTGTGACCACCAGCACCCAGGAGTTACTTAATACCACAGTTGTGAGCATCAGCACCCAGAAGTTACTTAATACCACAGTTGTGAGCATCAGCACCCAGAAGTTACTTAATACCACAGTTGTGACCACCAGCACCCAGGAGTTACTTATTACCACAGTTGTGAGAATCAGCACCCAGAAGTTACTTAATACCACAGTTGTGAGCATCACCACCCAGACGTTACTTAATACCACAGTTGTGAGCATCAGCACCCAGAAGTTACTTAATACCACAGTTGTGAGCATCAGCACCCAGACGTTACTTAATACCACAGTTGTGAGCATCAGCACCCAGAAGTTACTTAATACCACAGTTGTGAGCACCAGCACCCAGGAGTTACTTAATACCACAGTTGTGAGCATGAGCACCCAGAAGTTACTTAATACCACAGTTGTGAGCATCAGCACCCAGACGTTACTTAATTCCACAGTTGTGACCATCAGCACCCAGATGTTACTTAATACCACAGTTGTGAGCATCAGCACCCAGAAGTTACTTAATACCACAGTTGTGAGCATCAGCACCCAGAAGTTACTTAATACCACAGTTGTGACCACCAGCACCCAGGAGTTACTTAATACCACAGTTGTGAGCATCAGCACCCAGAAGTTACTTAGTACCACAGTTGTGAGCATCAGCACCCAGACGTTACTTAATACCACAGTTGTGAGCATCAGCACCCAGAAGTTACTTAATACCACAGTTGTGAGCATCAGCACCCAGAAGTTACTTAATACCACAGTTGTGACCACCAGCACCCAGGAGTTACTTAATACCACAGTTGTGAGCATGAGCACCCAGAAGTTACTTAATACCACAGTTGTGAGCATCAGCACCCAGAAGTTACTTAATACCACAGTTGTGAGCATCAGCACCCAGACGTTACTTAATACCACAGTTGTGAGCATCAGCACCCAGAAGTTACTTAATACCACAGTTGTGAGCACCAGCACCCAGGAGTTACTTAATACCACAGTTGTGAGCATGAGCACCCAGAAGTTACTTAATACCACAGTTGTGAGCATCAGCACCCAGACGTTACTTAATTCCACAGTTGTGACCATCAGCACCCAGATGTTACTTAATACCACAGTTGTGAGCATCAGCACCCAGAAGTTACTTAATACCACAGTTGTGAGCATCAGCACCCAGAAGTTACTTAATACCACAGTTGTGACCACCAGCACCCAGGAGTTACTTAATACCACAGTTGTGAGCATCAGCACCCAGAAGTTACTTAGTACCACAGTTGTGAGCATCAGCACCCAGACGTTACTTAATACCACAGTTGTGAGCATCAGCACCCAGAAGTTACTTAATACCACAGTTGTGAGCATCAGCACCCAGAAGTTACTTAATACCACAGTTGTGACCATCAGCACCCAGGAGTTACTTAATACCACAGTTGTGAGCATCAGCACCCAGAAGTTACTTAATACCACAGTTGTGAGCATCAGCACCCAGAAGTTACTTAATACCACAGTTGTGAGCATCAGCACCCAGGAGCACTTAATACCACAGTTGTGACCATCAGCACCCAGGAGTTACTTAATACCACAGCTGTGAGCATCAGCACCCATAAGTTACTTAATACCGCAGCTGTGAGCATCAGCACCCATAAGTTACTTAATACCACAGCTGTGAGCATCAGCACCCAGAAGTTACTTAATACCACAGCTGTGAGCATCAGCACCCAGAAGTTACTTAATACCACAGCTGTGAGCATCAGCACCCAGAAGTTACTTAATACCACAGCTGTGAGCATCAGCACCCAGGAGTTACTTAATACCACAGTTGTGAGCATCAGCACCCAGAAGTTACTTAATACCACAGTTGTGAGCATCAGCACCCAGACGTTACGTAATACCACAGTTGTGAGCATCAGCCCCCAGAAGTTACTTAATACCACAGTTGTGAGCACCAGCACCCAGGAGTTACTTAATACCACAGTTGTGAGCATGAGCACCCAGAAGTTACTTAATACCACAGTTGTGAGCATCAGCACCGAGACGTTACTTAATTCCACAGTTGTGACCATCAGCACCCAGATGTTACTTAATACCACAGTTGTGAGCATCAGCACCCAGAAGTTACTTAATACCACAGTTGTGAGCATCAGCACCCAGAAGTTACTTAATACCACAGTTGTGACCACCAGCACCCAGGAGTTACTTAATACCACAGTTGTGAGCATCAGCACCCAGAAGTTACTTAGTACCACAGTTGTGAGCATCAGCACCCAGACGTTACTTAATACCACAGTTGTGAGCATCAGCACCCAGAAGTTACTTAATACCACAGTTGTGAGCATCAGCACCAGAAGTTACTTAATACCACAGTTGTGACCATCAGCACCCAGGAGTTACTTAATACCACAGTTGTGAGCATCAGCACCCAGAAGTTACTTAATACCACAGTTGTGAGCATCAGCACCCAGAAGTTTCTTAATACCACAGTTGTGAGCATCAGCACCCAGGAGCACTTAATACCACAGTTGTGACCATCAGCACCCAGGAGTTACTTAATACCACAGCTGTGAGCATCAGCACCCATAAGTTACTTAATACCGCAGCTGTGAGCATCAGCACCCATAAGTTACTTAATACCACAGCTGTGAGCATCAGCACCCAGAAGTTACTTAATACCACAGTTGTGAGCATCAGCACCCAGAAGTTACTTAATACCACAGCTGTGAGCATCAGCACCCAGAAGTTACTTAATACCACAGCTGTGAGCATCAGCACCCAGGAGTTACTTAATACCACAGTTGTGAGCATCAGCACCCAGAAGTTACTTAATACCACAGTTGTGACCATCAGCACCTAGGAGTTACTTAATACCACAGTTGTGAACATCACCTCCCAGAAGTTACTTAATACCACAGTTGTGAGCATCAGCACCCAGAAGTTACTTAATACCACAGCTGTGAGCATCAGCACCCTGAAGTTACTTAATACCACAGTTGTGAGCATCAGCACCCTGAAGTTACTTAATACCACAGCTGTGAGCATCAACACCCAGGAGTTACTTAATACCACAGTTGTGAGCATCAGCACCCAGGATATACCACAGCTATCAACAGCACCAAGCAACTGCCACAGCTATAAACAGCAGCACCCAGGAACTACCACAGCTATGATCATCAGAACACAGTAACTGCCACAGCTATGATCATCAGAACACAGTAAGTACCACAGCTATGATCATCAGAACACAGTAACTGCCACAGCTATGATCATCAGAACACAGTAAGTACCACAGCTATGATCATCAGAACACAGTAAGTACCACAGCTATGATCATCAGCACACACAGTAACTACCACAGCTATGATCATCAGAACACACAAACTACCACAGCTATGATCATCAGAACACAGTAAATACCACAGCTATGATCATCAGCACACACAGTAACTACCACAGCTATGATCATCAGAACACAGTAAGTACCACAGCTATGATCATTAGAACACAGTAAATACCACAGCTATGATCATCAGCACACACAGTAACTACCACAGCTATGATCATCAGAACACAAACTAGCACAGCTATAATCACAACCAACGGATTTAAACAATTGTCCTGCGCTTTTAACGAGTAATTTCTTTATATCTTTTATAAAGATTTTAAAACCTTTTTCATAAAATGGAAGCTAGTCATTATGTTGATTGATTCTACAGTTTATTGGCGATTCTAGCATTAGCTAATTGAGTTTAAATCTTATTAAGTACAAGAAGATTTTGCGATTTGAACACAACTGGTCAGAGATATTTTAATCTTTAAAATAGTAATTAATGTAGTTTCCCCGAGTCTATAAAATGAGAATAATTCCAGTCATTAAAATAAAGCGACTCTGCACACTTATATATATCACGTCTCAGTGTGTACAACCTCAGTGAGCTCATGCCATGAAATTTAAGATATTTTTGCTTTTCATGTTAGCCTGTGTATTTATTTTCGTTAATATTTCATAGTTTCTGTGTCTTGTGAGCAATGATCTCCTGACACTGTGTACAGCAGTTAGCACACTAAGTTCTTAACACGTTATTTCTGAGTGAAGACTAGGTATATATTTATCAGAAGCAAATGACAAAAATCAGGTGAAAAGATATCATTACTGTATTATTAGAACATAAGAACATAAGAAAGAAGGAACACTGCAACAGGCTTACTGACCCATGCGGAGCAGGTCCATGTCCCCCCCACCCGGATTAGTCCAATGACACAGCCAGTCTGGTCACCTCCACTCAAGGAAGGCGCACGGCACCAGACCCAGCAGCACAAGCTAGTCAGGTCCAACTCACACCCACCCACACCCACTCATGTATTTATCTAACCTATTTTTAAAACTACACAATGTTTTAGCCTGAATAACTGTAGTTTTATTACTGTATTATTAATAATAATACCGTATTATTAGTATGTCAAACTCCAGCTGCTTGCAGATGTATCAGAAACTATAATCGTCTAAAGTATTGTTTTACGAATGAAGAACTTGGAATCCCTTCGTGAGAATAAAAATCCTGAGATTCGCTGCGAGAGTGACTCAGGTGCTAAGAAAAATGACCTGTTAAGAATGATTTAAAGAAATTAAATTTTCATCTCTGGAAAAGAAGAGGACATGAAAAGACATAATTAACATGTACAAGATTTTCAAAGCATTTAATAATGCTGACAATGATAAACTATGTGAAAGGTTGGGAGAGGAGACAAGAAAGTATTGAAGGGAGGTAATGACCCAAATTCTTCTAAAAGCAGTTAAGATGTGGGATGTTCTTGATAAAGACGTGGTGGAAGCAGATTCCATGCTCAGTTTTAAGAGGAGGAAGGTTAGGTAACAAAGAGAATATTTGTTACTAGAGATAGAAAGTGATACCTCCAGCCCCGCAGTCGCAAATATGTCAGTACGTGTCAAGCTTCACGCTCCGCGTCACAGCACTGGAATACCTGGAAATATAAAAGTGTAAAACGAACTCATGCAGAAGTCTGGCAATTCAGATAAAAGCCTTCTCTTTTAAACAGAGATATCTGACTTAGTGTTTAGCAACAGTCTTGGCAAAGTCTCGCTCCTCCGCCTCTGCAGTTCTGTAGATCACAACATTCACAGGAAACTCCGGGACACGTTCTTTGTCAGAGCGGAACGTGACCTGTGTTTACATCATCTCTCTTCTGCACTATGAAAGAACACGCTAGACTTCTAAAACGAACCTGCAGTTTCTACCCTTTGAAACCGTTGCCCAAGCGGAAGTACTTGTGCAATGAGAGCCAGATTACAAAATATCCCCGTATATCATAAGCCCATCCCATGGATAAGAAAAGCACAAGGTTCTCATGATAATCAAAATATGAAAAATAAATATGTGTGAGGAAGTATGTTTATGAATATGAAAAAAATATATGCAAGTACACTAGTGTATGTATGAACGTTTGCATGTATATATGAGCAAATGTATGCACGTGTTAATGTATATACATGTAGATGTAGCTCTTTTATGCAAATGTGTGCAAATGTATACCTAAGCATTTGAATGTATATATACAGGTGTGCTTTTGCAACACGTATGGATAAGCGAATACACATATATATGTAGTGACGAATAGCTAAATCTTGCGATTTTGGCTTAATTAGCAATGCTCATCTTGCCTAATAAGGAAAACGAAAAATTGTGTATGCGATAATTTCGCAAAAAAATCATTCTGAACCTAACGAAAAAAAATGTATTCCATTGTGTTTATTATTAAATTATTGCAAACTTAAAACTAAAATATATTTAGTTGGATTAGACTAAATTGAATTAAACTTGTTATAACTTTAGGCAAGTTTTCTAAGGTTCTTTTGGTACAAAATTATTAATTTTTACATTAACTTAAATGATAATTTATATATTTCAACGTATAAAAAACTGTCATAGAAAGAACTGAAATTTGAACGAGTTCTCGCTAACTGACAAATTTGACCTATTCGGCGAGATTTATATATATATATATATATATATATATATATATATATATATATATATATATATATATATATATATATATATATATATATATATATATAGAGAGAGAGAGAGAGAGAGATACACACGCACACACACACACACACACTCACTCACTCACTTTGCTTGAAAGAAATTATCAGTAATTACAATATCCATTTATTTCAAATATGTCTTATATTGTTATTATTAACTTACCTTATTATCACATCAATTTATTCACGAAAATACGTTTAATGTTGAATCTGGTAGGAGTGTCGGGTTGTTTCAGTGTTGCTTTCTGGCCTCACACGTTTCTCTGGCTTGTCTCTATCTCACCACTGTTACCCATTAGTTTGAGTGCAGCTTGTCACGGGCTAATCACGCCCGTGGTCTGGTAGGCAACGCTGAGTGTCCGTGGATTGATCCTTGAGAAGGGTGGAAACACTAGGCGTGTTTCCTTACACCTCTTATTCCGTTCATCTAGGAAGCAAGTATGTACCTGGGTGTTAGTGGACTGGTGTGGGTCGCATTCTGGGGGGCATAAATGAGACTCAATGGAAATAAGAGAGTTCGTCGATGACGCAATGACTTTCTTGGGTCATCCTGGTTGACTAACCCTCCATAATTAAAAATCCGAACAAAATCTTATCCTAAGCTTATAGTAGGTTTTCAAAGCTTGGAGATCACTACCTCAGCTAGAGAACCTCCACCACACCGGCCTGGAGAAAATGAGTAAAGACACTGTCCAACCGCTCTTCTCTCCTCCCTGCACTGCTTGGATGTTCTCGGTATCATGCAAGCTTCTGAAGAGGCGAGTCGAATATCTTGAACTGTTTTCACAGTAAAACTATTAAGGTTATGGGAAACTAGTTAAGGAAAATAGTTCTGGAGGACTACTTTCACGGAGAACTATTTAGGTTAATGAAAATTTAACATTTTTATGGTAGTGCGTCATACACCACTCATACCTCTGATCCTGGGTGATACTCACGACCTGTCATTGTTGTTAATTGTATATACGCACTGACGTAGTCTGGTAATGGATATTGCCGAGCCTAACCCCTGAAATTGGAATATTTTGCAGTTTCCCTTGTCTCTGTGTCATGTCCACTGATATGCTGGTTCGGAGTGACTTTCCTGATGCTGTGTGATGCATGCTGCTGTGCGATCAAGGCCCAATGCTTCACGTGGTTTTTGCCTTGCTTTTGGCATATAAAAATTTTTTTTTGGGGGGGGCGGGGATTTCTTTCATTTTCATTTATGCCTTTTAGCCCCTTCTGCCTCTCCTGGGTTCAGTAAGATTCATTTAACTTAGGTTTAATATTTCTATTTCAACTAGTGTTTTCCCGACAATTTCTGTCTGTTTTATTCCGGCTGTACTGTTTCAGTCTCTTCCACCATCAAACGATATTTGTATCTTTAAGTAGTGTCAGTCTTCCTGTTGTTGCTTACGTGGTTTATCCTTAATTTTCATCTAGTTAGCTCTGAGTGACAGAAATATGTGTACCATTTTTAACGCTTATTTATTATTTTTAAACAAGATAACAATAAAATCGAAGGGCAAGACACACAGATTAGAATGAAAATAAACCAGATGAACTTCGGTTGCTCCACAATCTGAAAAGGGCATCTCTGTAATCCATACTTGTAATCTCTTGTGGCTCGATACAGAGTGCAAAAGTGGTATAAGTTGATAATACAGTTCATTGATAGGGTTGGAGATTTGTAATGAATCAGATTCTTTAGTATAAATTGTAAATTCGGATAATCACATCCCACAAGGAATTCTAACCCTTCAGGGAAAGCAGAGAGGTTTTACCTAAAATATATTAAGACTGAAGCCACTCAGAAAATGCATTATCAAGTTATTAGCACAGAAAGGTTAAAGTTAATCAGATGCGACACTGCTCGATATGCAGTATTAAAATCTTACAAATTTCTGTATCCCCCGAAAAGCACAACGGGACGTACACTGGCCAAATTTAATCTTCTAAGTATAAGTGACCAACTTATAAGAAGTTTAGTGGACATAACATACACATTTTTACGAACAGTCGATCAGATGAATCCAGTTAGCATAAATTCAAGGATGTAGAGATATGATTGAGGTAAAAGAATCCTTCCTTAATGTAAAAAAAATACATTACTTTTGAAGATTAAAAAGTGAAAGTACCTCTTAAGAATTTATTTCTACTGATCCAACAATGGTATTGTTAAGTGAATACGAATAAACAGTATGTAAATTATATGAATTAATTAAAAAATAATAAAGGCATTTACCTTTTTGAACTTTCCAATACAAAATAAAGTAAAGAAATTACTTAAATAAAGTGCAGTAAAGGAGTAATTAGCAAGTATTATTTAATATAAAGTCTCGTGTTATGCAAAGTATTTCTCACAGCCATATAATTAACTAGACACTAAGATACAGAAAATTACTAGAATGTCGTAGTTTCTAAAATTTAACCTGGGGACCAAGAGCTTGAGATACATTTTAACAAGAAATGCAAACAATAATACCACGAGTTAAAAATGTTGAGAGAAACAGAGCAAGAAAGTGTAAAAAAAATTCTTCAGATTATTATCCGGGAGGATTAATAAACAAAGATAATCCATAATTAATATTTATTAACTTACTCAGTATTATAAACAATTATTATCCTTACTTGATTTTAAAGAAATAAAACTTGTTTACAGCAAAGAATCAGAGAGCGGACCGGGAGCTTGAGCTACAAACACTAAATAACGACGTAAATGTTTCTCATTAAAGTCGAGACTAGGAAATACAGAAACATTGGTAAAAGAGTACATAGAAAAGAATATTGTTTTTGTGTAACTTGTAGGAGGATGAGTGGGGATGAGTTGGGATTAGTGGGGATGAGTGGGGGTGAGTTGGGATGAGTGGGGATGAGTGGGGGTGAGTTGGGATGAGTGGGGGTGAGTGGGGGTGAGTTGGGATGAGTGGGGGTGAGTTGGGATGAGTGGAGATGAGTTGGCATGAGTGGGGATGAGTTGGGATGAGTGGGGATGACGTGGGATGAGTGGGGATGGAGGGTGAGAGGTTAAACGGATGTCCGCCACATTAAAGGCTCATCTCACCCATGCTAACCGCTAATTATCAGTCTTAGTGGGTGGTGGAGGTGGAGGAGGTGGTGGTGGTGGAGATGGTGGTAATAGTGGTTGTGGTGGTATTGGTGGTGGTGGTGTTGGTGATGGTGTTGGTGGTGGTGGTGTTGGTGATGGTGTTGGTGGTGGTGGTGTTGGTGATGGTGGTGGTGGTGGTGTTGGTGATGGTGGTGGTGTTGGTGATGGTGTTGGTGATGGTGTTGGTGGTGGTGGTGTTGGTGATGGTGTTGGTGGTGGTGGTGTTGGTGATGGTGTTGGTGGTGGTGGTGTTGGTGATGGTGTTGGTGGTGGTGGTGTTGGTGATGGTGTTGGTGATGGTGTTGGTGGTGGTGGTGTTGGTGATGGTGTTGGTGATGGTGTTGGTGGTGGTGGTGTTGGTGATGGTGTTGGTGGTGGTGGTGTTGGTGATGGTGTTGGTGGTGGTGGTGTTGGTGATGGTGTTGGTGGTGGTGGTGGTGGTGTTGGTGATGGTGTTGGTGATGGTGTTGGTGGTGGTGTTGGTGATGGTGTTGGTGGTGGTGGTGTTGGTGGTGGTGTTGGTGATGGTGTTGGTGGTGGTGGTGTTGGTGTTGGTGTTGGTGGTGTTGGTGATGGTGTTGGTGGTGGTGGTGTTGGTGATGGTGGTGGTGGTGGTGGTGTTGGTGGTGGTGTTGGTGATGGTGTTGGTGGTGGTGGTGTTGGTGATGGTGTTGGTGGTGGTGGTGTTGGTGTTGGTGGTGGTGGTGTTGGTGTTGGTGATGGTGTTGGTGGTGGTGGTGTTGGTGATGGTGTTGGTGATGGTGTTGGTGATGGTGGTGGTGGTGGTGTTGGTGATGGTGTTGGTGGTGGTGGTGTTGGTGATGGTGTTGGTGGTGGTGGTGTTGGTGATGGTGTTGGTGGTGGTGGTGTTGGTGATGGTGTTGGTGGTGGTGGTGTTGGTGTTGGTGGTGGTGGTGTTGGTGTTGGTGTTGGTGGTGATGGTGTTGGTGATGGTGTTGGTGGTGGTGGTGTTGGTGGTGGTTGTGTTGGTGATGGTGGTGTTGGTGATGGTGTTGGTGGTGGTGGTGTTGGTGATGGTATTGGTGGTGGTGGTGTTGGTGATGGTGTTGGTGGTGGTATTGGTGGTGGTGGTGTTGGTGATGGTGTTGGTGGTGGTGGTGTTGGTGATGGTGGTGTTGGTGATGGTGTTGGTGGTGGTGGTGTTGGTGATGGTGTTGTGGTGGTGGTCTTGGTGATGGTGTTGGTGGTGGTGTTGGTGGTGGTGGTGTTGGTGATGCTGGTGTTGGTGATGGTGTTGGTGGTGGTGGTGGTGGTGGTGGTGTTGGTGGTGGTGGTGGTGGTGGTGTTGGTGATGGTGTTGGTGGTGTTGGTGATGGTGTTGGTGGTAGTGGTGTTGGTGATGGTGTTGGTGGTGTTGGTGATGGTGTTGGTGGTGGTGGTGTTGGTGGTGGTGGTGTTGGTGATGGTGTTGGTGGTGGTGGTGTTAGTGATGGTGTTGGTGGTGGTGGTGTTGGTGATGGTGTTGGTGGTGGTGGTGTTGGTGATGTTGTTGGTGATGGTGTTGGCGATGGTGGTGGTGGTGGTGGTCGTAATAGTGGTTGTGGTGATGGTGGTGGTGGTCGTAATAGTGGTTGTGGTAGTGATGGTGGTGGTGGTTATGATGGTGGTGGTGGTGGTGGTGATGGTGGCGGAGGTGGAGATGGTGGTGGAGGTGGAGATGGTGGTGGAGGTGGAGATGGTGGTGGAGGTGGAGATGGTGGTGGAGGTGGAGATGGTGGTGGAGGTGGAGATGGTGGTGGAGGTGGAGATGGTGGAGGTGGAGATGGTGGTGGAGATGGTGGTGGAGATGGTGGTGGTGGAGATGGTGATGGAGATGGTGGTGGTGGAGATGGTGGTAGTGGAGATGGTGGTGGTGGGGATGGTGGTGGAGGAGTTGGTGGAGGTGGAGATGGTGGTGGTGGTGAAGGTGGTGGTGTTCGTGGTGGTGGTGGTAGTGGTGGTGGTGGTGGTAGTGGTGTTGATGGTGGTGGAAGTGGAGATGATGGATGGATTGGTGGTAGTGATTTTCATGATGATTTTGGTGGTATTGTGACCGTGATTGTGGCTGGTAATGGTAGTGATGGAAATGACTGAGGTACTGGTAATAACAGTTATGGTGGTGATAGTGAGGCACTAGGGGGAAGGAGAAAAGAGAATGAAGGAAGGTGGAAAAAAAGACGAAAGAATGAGGGACAGAGCAAAGCAGCAATTCTGACTAGGTAATTTACACATATATTAAACTATAATAATTGTACTTATGTGGACCTCTAGCTAATTAAACTTACACAGAACAACCAGATGTTTACTGGCCAGTGCCACTAAACATCTGCTCGTGTTCAGTCTTACTAGGATCTCCGGATGGGCAGCGTCCACAATACAGGCAGCCTTAAAGAACTCTCATACAGACCATTTCATTCCTTTCAATCTTACTACGAGGGAGACTTGTTATTTGAGTAGACACTGTTCCCGTTAATTTGTTAATTTTGTTAAAAACTTCGTGTACCATAGAAACTCTTCTAGACCACTTAGAAATTTAAGTAACAAGCTCAAAATCGAAACATTTACACAATACCAATGTTTATTCTGTTCCCTTAAGGTGTTCGGGATGTATTTAATCTGAAACCTAGCAATAATTTATAAATGTGTTTTTTGTGTAATGCTATTATAATAAAAAAGAAGCGTTAAACCTAGAAGGGTCATACAGCGCAGCAGGGCAGGGAAGGGTGCTGGGTTATTGGGTAGCAAGAATGAGAGGGGTTATTAGGTCATGGAGTGCAGCAGGGCATTGGAGAGTACAGGGGTAGTGGGTAGCAAGAGATTGAGGTAGAAAGGGCCGTGAGGAGTGCTAAAGGCATCATCATCAGAGTTTATGTAGTAAATCAGTTGCTGTCAAAAAGTGAATGACTTTTTGACAGCAACAGACTTAGGATAAAGGGGAAACCTGATGGTGAGGGGAAGCTGACCAGTAGGTCCCTGTTGAGTAAAGTGCAGACTGCTTTGGCCCCTTGGGTATGCTGACCCCCATTACCATTCGAGGGAGAATGCTAGTACAACGGACGTGGGAGCTGAACCTAGGACGACGCACTGCCGATAACCGTCTGTCAGGAGTGGGATCTGGTTAGGAAAGATTTAGCAAAGCTGCACAAATTTGCATTCCCTAGGTCCCTCGGGTGCACCGGGCGAGACTATGACTTGTATATCTTCTGTGATGCCTCCTCCTGGGCATATGGGGTAGCAGCATACTTGGTGGGCAGGGACTAGGTCAATCTGGCGGCCTCCAGCACGAGTGACCTAAAAGAATGCTCAATCCCAAAGCTAGAACTCACATTAATGTTGCTGTGAGCAAGACTGGGAAAGTACGAAAAGGAAGTGCTGAGTAACCTAAGAGTGATGCACACATGCATGTGCAGACACAGAAGTAGCCTTACACTGGGTCCAGAACGACAGGTCCAAACTCCCTTATGTCAGGAATCGGGATACGGGAACTACAGCCAGTATCTACAATTTTGTATGTACCAACAGATCAAAACCCAGCTGACCTGATCAGCAGAGGGTTGACACACAAAAGCTGGGCAAGAGCGAGATTTGGTTCATAAACCCGGACTGGTTACCAGCGAAGGAGGGCTGGCCTGAACAGAAATTCGAGGAGATTATCAGCAGCCTCGTACATTTCGTGGGGAAGCCACGCACCGAACTGTTTGACCCCAAATGCTATTTATTCCTCACGGAGGAAACTGAAAGGAGTCACAGAAACGGTATTTTGATTCGTGAGAAATATGAATGACAAGGTAAGCAGAAGCCGGCAGTTGTCGCTCGTGAGTCCCAGTGTTTTCTGGTTACAGCAGTGTCAAAGGGTGAGATTTCCAGGAGTCCTAGAGGTACTGGTGACTGGGCAAGCCAACTTATCATCTGGTCATGCATCTAGCGGCGACTTAGAGAGCAATAAGCTGGTCCGCTTGTTGGGCTTGTTCCTGGATTATGCCGGTATTATAAGATGTAGAAGACTACACAATGCTGAGCTCAGTTATGGGGACAAACATCCGTGTTACTGGAAAAGGATGGGTAGTTGGCAGATTTAATGATACACAATGCTGATCATAAGATCATGCATGGGGGGTTGGGAGATACCCTTAACTTTCTTTGTCTGAATTACTGGGTACTGAAGGGCCGAGAGGCAGTCAAAAAGGTGATATGGAATTGCACCATCTGCCGGCGGTATGATGGGAGGACCCTACCTTACCCAAGGCCACCACCGCTGCCTCAGGAGTGGGTGCATAGTAACAGCCCCTTTGAGACTGTAGGTATAGACTATACAGGGGCTATCACACTGAAGAGCCATGGAGAGTAAAGGGTAGGCCCACAGAAGGTATATGTCTGCCTGTTTACTTGTGCAACTACCCGAGCCGTGCATTTGGAGTTGATAGAAGATATGCCACGTTTGGTTATATTGGACAATGGCACAAGCTTCAGAGCAGCCAACAAATTCTTTTGGACATGGGGAGGTGCGAGAATATCCGAAGAAGATAGAGTGTGAATGGAAGTTCATAGCTCATAGAGCTCCATGGCAAGGGGGCTATGAGCGCATGGTGGGCAAAATTAAAGGGTGCATCCGCAAGGCCTTGCATGGCAAGAGGGTGAGCACTGACAAGTTGCGGACGGTCTTAGCCGAGATAGAGGCGAGAGTTAATAACAGGCCCTTGACCTATGTGCAAAATGGGAGGAGGGTCAAGCCCTTCCCTGCTGTTTTGAGCCAGTCTTCCAGGAAGCAGGACTATTATGGGGCAGGACCCCCCTCCCCATCAATGAAGAATTGAACAAGAGTCATAATAAATTGGTGAACGTTCTAGAAAAATAGAACCAGGTGAGGCCTAATAATTATTTGACATCTCTGCGAGAATATTTTTATGGGGCCGACCTTGAGGGAAGCAAGGTGACCTTGAGTCAAGGGGCCTGGTGCTGGTAGAAACTGAGGCATCCAGGGCATATTGGCCACTAGGTCTGGTGGTGTTAATCCACCTAGATATGGTTGGACGGCTGAGGATGGTGAAGGTGAGAATAAATGGTGTCGAGACCATAAGCCCAATCAACAAGCTCTTGCCTCTCGAGGTCGATGCGGTGGGGCCTGGATAGGAGTTAAACCAGAGTCAGCTTGACCAGAGCGACCGGGCGACTCGTCGAACGGCGCTCAAGTCCATGGCTCAATGGGAGGGCTTGCAGGAGGTGGACTTGATCTAAACTTAGCGTCTACCATCGCCGGTGGGAGGATGTGGAAATTTATTTAGTCTTCCACAAGCTCTAAGAGCCCTTCACATTCACCCAAACAAAACACTTGTTGGTGGAGGCAGAGAGATTTTACATACCACTTGATAGATTTACCCTAAAAGGAAGGTTTAGGTAGGATTATACTGTTAGTAACAAATATTAGAATTAGTGAGGTATCCTTAGATATTAATAAAGTAGCCTTGGACCTCAATATAAGTAAATACAAGGTGAGCTAGCAACCCTCATGCCTGAACGGAGGCTAGATCAGGTCATACAGACGCTAGCTCGTCCTTCTTGAACGTGGCAGCATAGGGACATCAGGTGACATGAGCTGTAGCTCGGTGTCCCCGTGTGTCTACATATACTTGACTTATGGAACAAAGAATCATGAAGGTTTCCCGAAGTATTGTAGATATTCGTCTCTTTCCAGACCCCCTTGCAGTATGACAATAACTTTCAGTTCTCTTAGTATAGTTGGCCAGCAATATTCTGAGGAAACGTTGGTTATTTGAACTGTAGGGCATGAGAGGACGAACGCCCACAGACCAGTACGTTCACGGGCATCTCCTTTTAAGTATTAGTCTAGCAGCTAGTGTCACTTACTGCGTAAATATTGCTTAGGGAATACCCACTGAAATCCAAGATCTCTAAGGTACAGCAGGGATACCAATACCATTTGAATACTTGCAGAAATAGATTCTTCACTGCACATGGTGTCTTGAAGAGGGACCAGAGGAGTCTAGGTTACTGGGGTGGAATGAGGGGATTTCTAGAAGCATATTCTCCACCACTAAGTCAGTCCTTCATTCGTTCACATAGTTACGAATATCTTGCAAGGTCAGTTGCGCAGGGAAATGTGACCTAAAAGCTACTCATGAGACTGAGACGACTAATCTCAGGGTGTGTGTCAGAGGTGATGGTGGAAACAGTCTCGCCAGCAAGTGCGTTTAGCGTCACGGATGACACGGCGAGCGATCGCACGCTTCTGCTTAAAATCAAGAAGTCTCTCAGTGGTGCGATTGTACCAGTACCTGCCCCATGCACGCACTTCTGAGAATGCCTGCCTGAGGTTTGGGGTATAGAATGAGAAGCTGCGGTATAAACTGACGTCGAGAAGAGGTGTAGGAGCTCATCAATGGAGGATGAAGAAGGAACTTCACTAAAAGCAGTGATTTCGAGTAAAGGTCCCAATTTGCCCGATCAAATTGCCAGCGAGGGCTACGGAAAGGTGGTGAATAGGAAGGAGAAGTAAGAATGATTGGAAAATGATCGCTGTCATGTAAGTCCGGTAGAACAGACCAGGTGAAGTCTAGTGCAGTGGAGGAAGAGCAGACTGATAGATCGATGCAAGAGAGAGTATGAGTACGAGGATCAAAATGGGTGGGAGTACCCGTATTTAAAACATGGAGGGGGTGAGAGGCGAGAAAAGCCTCCAACTGGATGCCACGTGAGTCACAATGAGACCCCCCCAGAGGAAATGGTGGGCATTAAAATCACCAAGTAAGAGAAGTGGTGGTGGTAATGATGAAACTAGAAAGGCAAAATCTGGGATAGAAAATGCTCGAGAAGGAGAGAGATATAAAGAACATATTGTAAACCACTTATTCAAGTGGATACGGGCTGCAGTGTAATGCAGCAAGGTATGGACAAATAGTTGACAGTACGGAATATCGTTGCGTAGAAGAAGGGCACTTTCATTATAGGTCCCATCTGAGAAAGGATCCGAAGAATACAATAAATTATAGCCTGAGAGAGGTTGGAAAACAGCTGAGTGTAATTTTGGTTCTTGTAAGCAAGCACCAACAGGGGAAAACCTGGAAAGCAACATCTGAAGCTCACCCCGATTACCCCTGAGGCCGCGGATATTCCACTGCAAATAGGCCATGATTGGCAATGAAGAAAATACCAGGAATCCATAGGGAAGGGCACCTACGGACTAGAGGGGTTAGAAAATTCAATGTGTGGTGGCATTGGAAGACGTTCAAGCAGCAAAGGAACGGAGCGTTGTGAAGAATGGAGTTGTGGAGATGGAGGAGAGGGAAGAGAAGAAACAGGAGATGGATCAGTGTCCATTGAAGGTTTAGTCTCTGCAATATATTCTGAAATGGCTTCAAGTGTTTCTGAATTCAAAGATGTACTGGAGACAATATTGGAGGTAGAAGGAGGAGGGTGAGTAAAGATTGGGACAGTAATGGACTGTACCAAAGTAGAGGGGGGCGAAAGAGTGTAGGGGACTGGAGAAGAAGTGTGGGAGGGGACAGAAGAGGCAGAAGCCTGGGAGGTGGCAGAAGAGGGAGAAACTTGGGAGGGGACGGGGGTGGAAGGCATAGTATGAGGAGGAGGATGAACCTCCACACTTGTAATAGAGCCAGAGAGAGAGGAAGAACTAGGCACAGAGACTGGAAAGGTAAAGTGCGGAGGTGGAAGAAGGGAAGGAAGGGGCAACGAAGATTTGAGCACTGGAGGGTTTTTGGACTTCTGAGAAGTAGAGGGGCGATTGGTATAAGGTGTCGTACAGGGTCTTGTCAATACCGGGGCTTGTGAGGAAGGACGCGAAGATGTGAGAACGGACTGAGTTGTAGTCGGGACGTCAGAGCCAAGGACAGCAAAAGGATTAGATGTCAGAGTGGATATGGGAAGGGTAACAACAGAGGAGGCTGCAGAAAATGGGACCCCAGCAGTGGGGGGACGTTTTGAAACACGAGAATAAGAAACACGGGGTAGCCTCCCTTGGAGGCAGAGATGAGTAACTGCCATAGCATAAGGGAGACCTTCTGCCTCTTTGAGGCAATGGATTTCACGCTCATTCAAGTAGACCTGGCAACGGCGAGAGTACGAAGGGTGAGCCTCATTACAATTAAGGCAAGATGGAGGTTGACTGCAAGATGTATTAGAATGGTCGTCGGCACCACAGACTGGGCATTCGGCTATAGATCTGCAATATTTCGCTGGGTGACCAAAACACCAGCAATTTCTACACTGTTGCGGTGTAGGGATCACCTTTCGAACTTGTAACCGATGACCCACGACAAACAGAGGGCGAGAGTTCACGGCTGTCGAAAGATAATCGAGCCACATTTCAGGAGTAACGTCTCCGCCCGCGGGCAGGAAGGACATAAGTGTCTACTTTGAGGATTGGGAGATCCTGGAGTTCCAGCTGTTCAAGAATGTCATTGCCACATGACTGGAAATTCTGCTGGACTATGGTATGGGGCAGAATGACAGTACCACTACAAGAATTGAGAGAAAAATGTTTTTCAATAGTAATAGGAGTAGTATCATTATGCGAAAGGAGAGAAAGATCATGAGCTTGGGTAGCATTCTGGATAGTGACGATGCACGTACCACTCTTGAGAGCATGAAATGAAATATCTTTACCAACATGGCGCAGGAGCGCTTTGCCAATACTATGGTCAGAAAGATAGGCAGAAGAAGAAGTTGGTCTTAAAGTAAAGAACTTAGTCCATTGTGTGGTCCAAAACTGAGCGTGGAGAGGAAGTGCATGACGTGTCGGTATTTTCCGAGTAGAATGCGAAGGTAACGAAAGGACATCATCAGGAGATTGTCGTTGGCGTTTAGGAGTAGGACCGGAGTTGGTCCGTCATGAAATGGGCTGGCGATTCGAAAATTGCCGTACCATAGAGGGAGAGGCCGGAAGCATAGTCAAAGGAGAGCGGAGGTTAGACAAATCGAAGGAGTCAGTCGAAGCCCCGGTACCTGAAGCGGGTGAGGAAACAGCACCAGCAAGAGGTACAGGGGCATTAGGAGTGTCCGAAGAGTGGTCAAAAAACAAGGCAGGGTCAGAATGGGGTGCGGTATCAAGAAGGGGCCCGGGGGTAGTGGGTTCATGGATTGGGTTCTCCATGGTTAGGTTACTCCTTTGCTTTTTGTTTTTAAGAAAAAAAAGAAAGAAGAAAAGAAAATAAAAATAAAAAAAAAAGAATAAAAAAAGGGGGAGCAGGGAGGAATAGTTCCCAGGAGGAATGAAAGGGCCGAAAATCTCCCTCCGCGCCCAAGAGGACCTCAGCACCGCAAGTAGCGCAGATGCAGCATGGAACCCGTGCCAAACCCTACCCTTCATGCCAGTAAACCAGCAATCCGGGATAGCAACCTCACATCTGCCGAGCTACCTCGGTGGACAAATGAGAGGGCGGCCGGATATCGGTCACAAAGCATACCTCCTTCGGCCACCACCCTCGGAATCCGAAAGGTGGCTTCCAGAGATACACCTGTCGCCCGAAAGACACCCAAAGCCACTCTCCGGGATACCGGAGAGGGATCGGGACATTCCCAGGCGATCCAGATTCCACGGCAAACTACGCCACCGCCAAGAACCTCAACTGAATGGGATGGACCCCGGTCCCCTTTCCCCTACCTAGGAACTAGCGTGCCTGTGGGAAAAAATCCCAAAGGCCAAAAAGGAAGGGCAAAAGGGAGGGGTGGGGAGGAGGAGGAGGAAAGGAAAAAGGGGAGGATGGGGAGGATGGGATAGGGAAGGGGGGATTGGGGGGTAATTAGGTTCAGTCTGAGGAAAGAGACCGACAGGTCTAATTCTTCAGACCAAGAGCCTCTTCACCACAACAAGGAGCCCCCCTTGAAGAGGAAAAAAGTGAATATACATGCACATGCGTACATATGCACGAACATATTTATGCATTTCTTTCATATTTTGAAGGAACTGAATTTAAGGCCATCCTGCATTAATCTTTTTGCATACACTGAGATAGAGCGGGCTGGGACTGTGCTTATGAAGTATGGATATATCATATTTCGGATTCCACAGCAACCACAGAAATGTGTCCTTCTAAAATCAGTTTTTCTAGTTCAATAATAAAGCCGTGCCAGGCAGAGGGCAGTATTTAGCAATAAGCTGGCAGACTTGTTTCAGACGTGTCTTAACTAGTCTGCTACACTCTGGAGAGACTCAAGTGGAATACTGACTGCGCTAGGACCCTCATAAATTTATTAATGATAAAGGGATTTTATGAGTGTCAGTAATGTGTGACTTACACCGTGGCAAGTTAGTCGACACATAATTTGAAGAACAGTTATTGGGAATTCAATTTGAATTACAGAACTACCTACAATAATACATTGCTAGCAATGGATATTTAATGAATAAGTGAATATACACATTAATATACACTACAATAAACACTGCAATATGAATAAACTGTTTTTTTTATTGAAGATGATATACACTGTAACACCATTTCCTCTACCTATCAGCGTAACCCAAAATTTGAGATATCTTTGTCTAATGTTACCTGATACCAGGTCGGGGACTTCTGACCTGGAGCGAGGCGATAATGATGTAATATGATGATTGTTGAGCCTCAAGCCTAAAGATCAGGTGTCATGTCAACACCAGGAAATCCTTCAACTTCACTGGATGTTGAAAGTTCTAGCACTCTTAATAAAAATAATATTCTACAGTGGATAATTAACTTTCTAAGGGATGAGGATACACCCAATAACATCTCTCTCAGGATTATCTTCGTCAACTCGCTGAACATCTTCCTCACAAGACACTTATACTTTATTTGTTATTTAGGAGTCTTGCGGTACAGTGGTTTTAAATGAATGTGATGTTATCGTCATTTATCTAGGCGTTACCCGTAAACATCCATACAGTTGGACTTGAATTCATCGACACTAAACGCCTTCCTAGTGGCATTGCTTGTCTTTTCCCTGTTTCCAAACACCTAAGATAATAGACACATAATACATGCATATTACGGAACGGTTGGGGCTTAAACTATTTATAATATAGACTCCCTTAAATTCTGAAATCCAGGGTATTTTGTGCCTTCGTTTTAGTATTAAGTGTATTGGCATTTACTGTGTGATATTTAGAGTGAGAGCCTATTCATGTAATTGAGGGTCTATTATATATTGTATGGTAAATCAGTCTAATTATAGGAAAATCAACACACAGAGTGGGAAGAATGGCAGTAATTAGTGCTCTAAAAGTCACCATACACTCAATAGTATCAAAGGCAACAACCAATTATGAAGGTTAACATAATGGACAGGTTAACATAATGGGCAGAAATGAGGGAGTAATTAGATTTGCTCGTCAACACGCATCGATTGGGATGAGAAGCACTAACGTGTACTGCAGGTCAGCGTACACAGGTTGGGACTGTGGTAGTACCTAATTTTTTACGTTAACAGAGAGATGGAGGGGAGAGAGAAAATAACCAATGATCCAGGTCATAACACTTAAGAGCGGGAAGAGAGAGGCAGTAACTAATGTTACTAGGCAACATGAATAGAACGGGATGAGAAGTAGTACTTGGTTTTGCAGGTCAACACATACAAGCACATTCCTGTAAGAGAGGCAGTAACTAATGCTTAAAGTCAACACAGACCTACTGTAGAGGGAAGAGAGGCAGTAACTAATATTAAAGGCAAACTCAGAGCACATTAAGAGATGCAGTAACTAACTCTACAGATCAACACACACAACCTGACAGGACATAATAAGGCACAGACAGAACAGGTAAACAGGCTGTAACTATTGCTCCAAGTCACCATACACAGAGCAAGAATGACGGCATTATCCAGTATGGTCATCTTTACATTATAAATTTTTAGAACATTTAGATTACTAATCCAATTAATCCTCAGAGTAAATGGATGAAAAAGAAAGCAGAACGATAAGACTTTTCATGAATTCATTGAGGAAAATCCACAGTAGCATCTGGCTTGGAGTCTCCAGCAGCAGACATCAGGGAAAAGTGACCTGACAACAAGGAGACACGAGGGGATTTTCTCAGGTAAAATACTGGCGGTAACAAGAGCTGAGAGTGTATGGAGAACGACCTCAGGTGGTCTCCTGTAGAAATGCAAAGCTTTCAGGCACAATTGGTGGGAGGAAGCAAGTGGAAGAGAGGTTGAAGGAAGTAGATTGACAGCAGAAGGAATGAAGTGAGACTGAAGAAACATCTGATTTTCTCCATCTACAGCGTATCAGTGTCTTATAAAACTTGCTAGTTACTCTCTTCAACACAGCTTCATCCTAGCCAGTAAGCTAGTAAGCTTGTCTAATATGCAGGGCTTGCGAAATAGGCCGAAATTCTTTAAAAATAGGAATTCAGAAAGTAAAGTTTAGTAGTTTTTATAAACATCGTTGGAATTTTTTAAACTAACATAACTTAGAAACCTTAACTAATCTAACCTAAACTAATGCATTATTTAAAGACAAATTCTATATCAAAGATCAGTCTGAATATATTTAATATTATTGAAAATCAATAATATATGTATTTTCGTTATGTTCAGAGTTATTTTCGAAGTTTTATCATATAAATAAATATTCTTTCTGCTTATTCGGAAGAGAAGACCTTTCCTTTTTAGGACTTTTAATGCTCAGTAATGACCCACATGGACACAGAAACTTAGAGGAGTTTATATATATATATGTATATATATATGTATATATATGCACACACATATATATATATATATATATATATATATATATATATATATATATATATATATATATATATATATATGTGTGTGTGTATATATATACATATATATATACATATATATATATATAAACTCCTCTATGTATATATATACACACATATATATATTTTTTTTTTTTATTATCACACCGGCCGATTCCCACCAAGGCAGGGTGGCCCGAAAAAGAAAAACTTTCACCATCATTCACTCCATCACTGTCTTGCCAGAAGGGTGCTTTACACTACAGTTTTTAAACTGCAACATTAACACCCCTCCTTCAGAGTGCAGGCACTGTACTTCCCATCTCCAGGACTCAAGTCCGGCCTGCCGGTTTCCCTGAATCCCTTCATAAATGTTACTTTGCTCACACTCCAACAGCACGTCAAGTATTAAAAACCATTTGTCTCCATTCACTAATATCAAACACGCTCACGCATGCCCGCTGGAAGTCCAAGCCCCTCGCACACAAAACCTCCTTTACCCCCTCCCTCCAACCCTTCCTAGGCCGACCCCTACCCCGCCTTCCTTCCACTACAGACTGATACACTCTTGAAGTCATTCTGTTTCGCTCCATTCTCTCTACATGTCCGAACCACCTCAACAACCCTTCCTCAGCCCTCTGGACAACAGTTTTGGTAATCCCGCACCTCCTCCTAACTTCCAAACTACGAATTCTCTGCATTATATTCACACCACACATTGCCCTCAGACATGACATCTCCACTGCCTCCAGCCTTCTCCTCGCTGCAACATTCATCACCCACGCTTCACACCCATATAAGAGCGTTGGTAAAACTATACTCTCATACATTCCCCTCTTTGCCTCCAAGGACAAAGTTCTTTGTCTCCACAGACTCCTAAGTGCACCACTCACTCTTTTTCCCTCATCAATTCTATGATTCACCTCATCTTTCATAGACCCATCCGCTGACACGTCCACTCCCAAATATCTGAATACGTTCACCTCCTCCATACTCTCTCCCTCCAATCTGATATTCAATCTTTCATCACCTAATCTTTTTGTTATCCTCATAACCTTACTCTTTCCTGTATTCACCTTTAATTTTCTTCTTTTGCACACCCTACCAAATTCATCCACCAATCTCTGCAACTTCTCTTCAGAATCTCCCAAGAGCACAGTGTCATCAGCAAAGAGCAGCTGTGACAACTCCCACTTTGTGTGTGATTCTCTATCTTTTAACTCCACGCCTCTTGCCAACACCCTCGCATTTACTTCTCTTACAACCCCATCTATAAACATATTAAACAACCACGGTGACATCACACATCCTTGTCTAAGGCCTACTTTTACTGGGAAAAAATTTCCCTCTTTCCTACATACTCTAACTTGAGCCTCACTATCCTCGTAAAAACTCTTCACTGCTTTCAGTAACCTACCTCCTACACCATACACTTGCAACATCTGCCACATTGCCCCCCTATCCACCCTGTCATACGCCTTTTCCAAATCCATAAATGCCACAAAGACCTCTTTAGCCTTATCTAAATACTGTTCACTTATATGTTTCACTGTAAACACCTGGTCCACACACCCCCTACCTTTCCTAAAGCCTCCTTGTTCATCTGCTATCCTATTCTCCGTCTTACTCTTAATTCTTTCAATTATAACTCTACCATACACTTTACCAGGTACACTCAACAGACTTATCCCCCTATAATTTTTGCACTCTCTTTTATCCCCTTTGCCTTTATACAAAGGAACTATGCATGCTCTCTGCCAATCCCTAGGTACCTTACCCTCTTCCATACATTTATTAAATAATTGCACCAACCACTCCAAAACTATATCCCCACCTGCTTTTAACATTTCTATCTTTATCCCATCAATCCCGGCTGCCTTACCCCCTTTCATTTTACCTACTGCCTCACGAACTTCCCCCACACTCACAACTGGCTCTTCCTCACTCCTACAAGATGTTATTCCTCCTTGCCCTATACACGAAATCACAGCTTCCCTATCTTCATCAACATTTAACAATTCCTCAAAATATTCCTTCCATCTTCCCAATACCTCTAACTCTCCATTTAATAACTCTCCTCTCCTATTTTTAACTGACAAATCCATTTGTTCTCTAGGCTTTCTTAACTTGTTAATCTCACTCCAAAACTTTTTCTTATTTTCAACAAAATTTGTTGATAACATCTCACCCACTCTCTCATTTGCTCTCTTTTTACATTGCTTCACCACTCTCTTAACTTCTCTCTTTTTCTCAATATACTCTTCCCTCCTTGCATCACTTCTACTTTGTAAAAACTTCTCATATGCTAACTTTTTCTCCCTTACTACTCTCTTTACATCATCATTCCACCAATCGCTCCTCTTCCCTCCTGCACCCACTTTCCTGTAACCACAAACTTCTGCTGAACACTCTAACACTACATTTTTAAACCTACCCCATACCTCTTCGACCCCATTGCCTATGCTCTCATTAGCCCATCTATCCTCCAATAGCTGTTTATATCTTACCCTAACTGCCTCCTCTTTTAGTTTATAAACCTTCACCTCTCTCTTCCCTGATGCTTCTATTCTCCTTGTATCCCATCTACCTTTTACTCTCAGTGTAGCTACAACTAGAAAGTGATCTGATATATCTGTGGCCCCTCTATAAACATGTACATCCTGAAGTCTACTCAACAGTCTTTTATCTACCAATACATAATCCAACAAACTACTGTCATTTCGCCCTACATCATATCGTGTATACTTATTTATCCTCTTTTTCTTAAAATATGTATTACCTATAACTAAACCCCTTTCTATACAAAGTTCAATCAAAGGGCTCCCATTATCATTTACACCTGGCACCCCAAACTTACCTACCACACCCTCTCTAAAAGTTTCTCCTACTTTAGCATTCAAGTCCCCTACCACAATTACTCTCTCACTTGGTTCAAAGGCTCCTATACATTCACTTAACATCTCCCAAAATCTCTCTCTCTCCTCTGCATTCCTCTCTTCTCCAGGTGCATATATATATATATATATATATATATATATGTCGTGCCGAATAGGCAGAACTTGCCATCTTGGCTTAAATAGCAACGCTCATCTTGCCATATAGGACAAGCGAAAATTTGTGTATGCAATAATTTCGCCAAAATCATTCTGAACCTAACGAAAAAAATATATTTCACTGTGTTTATTTAGTATTAAATTATTGTAAACAAATCTAAAATATATTTCGTCGGGTTAGGCTAAAATAAATTGTTTTTGTTATAATAAGGTTAGGTAAGTTTTCTAAGTTCGTTTTGGTGCAAAATTATAAATTTTTACATCAACAATAATGAAAAAAATATATCTTTAAACGTATAAGAGAAAATTTTAGAGAAGACTTAATTTTAAATGAGTTCTTGCTAATTGACCAGTTTTACATATTCGGCACGACATATATATATATATATATATATATATATATATATATATAATGTCGTGCCGAATAGGCAGAACTTGGGATCTTGGCTTAAATTGCAACGCTCATCTTGCCATATAGGACAAGTGAAAATTTGTGTATGCAATAATTTGGCCAAAATCATTCTGAACCTAACGAAAAAAATATATTTCACTGTGTTTGTTTAGTATTAAATTACTGTAAACAAATCTAAAATATATTTAGCTGAGTTAGGCTAAAATAAATTGCGTTTGTTATAATAAGCTTGGGTAATTTTCTAAGTTCCTTTTGGTGCAAAATTATAATTTTTTACATCAATATTAATGAAAAAAATATATCTTTAAACGTGTAAGAGAAAATTTTAGAAAGGACTTAATTTTAAATGAGTTCTTCCTAATTGACCAGTTTTATATATTCGGTACGAGATATATATATATATATATATATATATATATATATATATATATATATATATATATATATATATATATATATATATATATATATATATATATATATATATGCGCATTTATGTGGACATATATGTATTCATGTGTATGTAGATAATGAGCTAGGAAAATGTAACTTGCTTCTTCATGTAAGTTATTCTTGTAAACAGAAGAGAGAGATAGAGAACCTGACATACGTCGCAGCTCTCATCTCTACACGTCTTCTCATATGTGGGTCACACTCCGCCTCCTGCCATAAATGTCACGTTGCCTGACAGCCTGCAAGACAGGCGACACGACGTGAGTGCCTGTGCAGTCTTGTTAGAGGGCATACGTAAACATCAAGCGAAGAGTCTAACGGGTAGGGCGATTATGCTTATTTTGTTTAGGCTTTCCACACACGCTCGCATGAAATTCCAAGACATAATTACACAAGCACTCCGGGATAAACATTTTTTCCTTCCTGCTATGTATCCCATGATATACTTTACTACCTTACTTGCCATTCCAGTTGCTCCTCTAGGCTGTATCCTGATCTATTATGTAGTGTATCAGGTGTCTTCTTGCATGCAAGAGGGATTTAACAAACTTCATAAATTGATTGATAACAGCAATAATCATAAGCATCCATGCTCGCAAGATAGAATGAAACTCGCCAAATAAGTACAAACTTCAGAGAACATGAATGCAAATACATCTGGACAAATGAACGTTGAAAATATGACGATGCTAACAATTGGAATTAAATGACAATAGTGTTTACACTTCGGACATCTTTATTTGGGTCCAGGAACATTGGTCACTCATCAAGATCCCCAGTCGACGTGTGTCCTTTCATCCACCTCTCGACAAGCTGTAAGACTGGTCCGACTAGACACTATTTAAATTAAACCCCAGCAAGTACAAAGTTATGTAATTTGGTAAACACAAAGCTCAGAGTGGGACTGCATTCTGAAAGGAAAAAGGCTGCAAGCCTAACTCAAGAGGCATTTATAGGTGAACAAAGTTCTAAGCATGTCTCCTTAGATGCGCATCTACATAATAACCTCAGCCTCAAAATCGACCAGGCTAATTTAGGATTAGCTTTCAAGAATCTCATGGAGAATTCATTCACGGTACCGTAAACATATCCATTTTGGAGTTTGCATGAGTGTATAGAATCCCATCTGATCATGCATGTCATTAAACTGGAAAAGCAAAGGTATATGGAGCCAAGAGGGCTTTTTGAAGTATTTCTTCAGACAATGAAGTGGTTGAAGGAGGAGCTATATCAATATTTATGATTAAGTGTGATACGGCTCACAATAACAGGAGAGAGATCAGAATCAGAGTCACGACCCTGCACCACAAATAAGTAAATATATATACACGCAAATCCTCATTCACACGTAACCGAGTAGCATGTTCTGTTACTGTAAAGTAAAAGGACACAAGTGCAACTAATGTGACATTTTTATTGTGGCTACGTTTTGCTCTTCAGGAGCTTTATAAAGCTGTTACAAACAATATATGGGCACAGAGGGTATATAAAGGCTTAGAGAGGTGAAATACTAGTGGTCGTAGTAGTAGTAGTAGTAGTAGTAGTAGTAGTAGTAGTAGTAGTAGTAGTAGTAGTAATATAAGTTGTAGTAGTAGTAATACAATTAATTTGCACATGAGTAAAAGGATATAAAAGCTAGTACTTGGGTAGCATAAAAATAAGTACAGTGTACTTGGAACACCTAAAGTCCGAACACTTCGCCAACATCATCCCTTCAAGCGTCACTTGGTTACGTTACGTGGACGACGTCCTCGTAATAACTCCCAAACGTTTTGATGTATGGAATCTTCAGGCAAGGCTCAACGCAGGTGAACCAGCGATCCAGTTTACATTTGAAGAAGAGTCCAATGACAAGCTACCTTTCCTCGACGTCCTCATTCACAAAGTAGACAACAACCTAAGATTTCAAGTTTACCGGAAACCCACCAATAAAAATGATCTATACACATTTATTCCAGTCAAGATACTAAGACCAAAACAGACATCATCGGGTTTTTTCTAAGAGCATGCCGAATTTGTAGTCCTGAGTTTCTCGACTTTTCCTTCCTTTTTCATCAAATATTGAAAGAAAAGAGCTCTTCAGATCATTAATTCTCCACGCATCAACACCACTCCCAACAAAGTTATAATTCTTCCCAACAGCCAAGTTGCACTGAACGTTTCTAAAGTACTTTCACAAGCTAACACCAGAGTAACTAATATTAGAATTAATAATGTATCCTTAGACCTTGATATAGGTAGGCTTAGACTTTGATATAGGCTTAGACCTTGATATAGGTAGTTTTCCAGCACTTCAATAAAGGATCTAACCAGGACAAAATCAAAGCACCACGAACTAGTCAACGCAGGGGTTTACACTATACCCTGTGGAGGCTGCGACAAGATTTATGTAGGTGAAACAGCAAGAAACCTCGACACCCGCCTCAATGAACACATTTATGCCTGTAGGAATGATAACTTGAATAACGCCTGTATACAACACCGGAATTCCAAAAATCATCTCATGAAATTCAGGGACGCCCAACTAGTGATCAAAGAAACTAATTTCCGCAAACGCAAGTGCCTAGAATCAGCACTAATAGCTGTTTCTAATGCAATTAAACAAAACAAAGGCAGCTTCACTATCTCTGAAGCCTTAGCAAGAATCCTCCTGAAAACAGTAAACCCTGCCATCACATAGTCTCTCCTGTTAATACTACACAAGCACATTACAAAGAATGAACACTGAAACAGACCTTCTCTAATTCAACCTCCAATAAAAATATTTGTCAAGCTTATTTTTATGCTACCCAAGTAATAGCTTTTGTATCCTTTTACTCATGTGCAAATTAATTGTATTACTACAACTTATATTACTACTACTACTACCACTAGTATTACACCTCACTCTAAGCCTATATATACCTTCTGTGTCCATATATTGTTTGTAACGGCTTGACAAAGCTGGAGAGCGAAACGTTGCCACAATAAAAATGTCACATTAGTTGCACTTGTGTCCTTTTACTTTACATTTTGATAAATTAGACACATGTGCAACTCTTGGGTATCTTTATTGAGGAAACGTTTCGCCACACAGTGGCTTCATCAGTCCATACGTAGGAGAAACTTGAAGAACAGGAGGAGAATGAGGTAATCAGTCCCTCAACCTTGAGTCGATGTGTTCAGTCCATCAATCTTGAATAGAATACGGCATATGAGCGGAGAAGCAGCTTATAAACCGTATGGCAGGAGAGGAGCAGCAGGAGGATGACAAAGATGATCCCATGTATCAGAAACCTTCCCTATGAGGATAGACTAAGGGCCCTGAAACTGCACTCTCTAGAAAGACGTAGAATTAGGGGGGATATGATTGAGGTGTATAAATGGAAGACAGGAATAAATAAAGGGGATATAAATAGTGTGCTGAAAATATCTAGCCTAGACAGGACTCGCAGCAATGGTTTTAAGTTGGAAAAATTCAGATTCAGGAGGGATATAGGAAAGTACTGGTTTGGTAATAGAGTTGTGGATGAGTGGAACAAACTCCCAAGTACCGTTATAGAGGCCAGAACGTTGTGTAGCTTTAAAAATAGGTTGGATAAATACATGAGTAGATGTGGGTGGGTGTGAGTTAGACCTGATAGCTTGTGCTACCAGGTCGGTTGCCGTGTTCCTCCCTTAAGTCAATGTGACCTGACCTGACTAGGTTGGGTGCATTGGCTTAAGCCGGTAGGAGACTTGGACCTGCCTCGCATGGGCCAGTAGGCCTTCTGCAGTGTTCCTTCGTTCTTATGTTCTCTTATGTTCTTATGTTCTTCGCTTGCCTAATTCTTGGGCACGACCTACTTCCACATTGAACAAATGTGACACCACCTATGACTGCTGCTCCTCTCCTGCCATACGGTTTATAAGCTGCTTCTCCGCTCATATGCCGTATTCTATTCAAGATTGATGGACTGACCACATCGACTCAAGGTTGAGGGACTGATTACCTCATTCTCCTCCTGTTCTTCAAGTTTCTCCTACGTATGGACTGATGAAGCCACTGTGTGGCGAAACGCTTCCTCAATAAAGATACCCAAGAGTTGCACATGTGTCTAATTTATCAACATGTCGGTTCTCTGAACCATTCATCTACAAACTTTACATTTTGTCGGTAATTCTACCAACAAGAATTATTACATGTTCTGTTACTGTAGCAACCAATACAGTATATCTAATTATACATGAATAAGAGTTCAAGAATTAATTTTATAAGAGAAATTTAAGGCAAGATGGTACATGAGGGAAGAGAGAGAGAGCAGTATTTACAATGAAATAAATAACATGGAAACACACACACGCACAAAAATAGAATGGAGAAAGAAAATGAATATACAATGAGAGGGAAAATTCGAAAATGACATAGTAGGCAAGGCAACAACACAGCCCAAGCTGATGCATACCCACATAAAATAAAATTTACGGTATATAATGAAATAGTAAAACTTACGAAGGACAGGGGGGGTGGGAAATGCCACAAATTATATACAGAGTTCAAAGAGGTTTCCGGCACGGAATTGGAAGTGGTGATGAGATGAGAAAACCGCAGAAGTAAAGATTACACGACATTCGAAAGGTTAAAAAGGAATTGAGAATGGTTGAAAGGAATGAAAATCAGGTAAATGCAGTTGGAGAAGAGATGTGCAACCTCTACCAACGATATACATGTCGAAAAAAAACAAGGCAAGTGCAGGCAACTGAAAAAAATGTGACCCAAGTGTAAATTATATGTATTTCGGCAGATCCGAGGAAGTTATCTCTGCATTTCATAATATCAATCGCTAATGTTGCCTGAGATTTTGAATGGAATCAGAAGTGGCATTCATAAACGATCATACTGAAACTATTATCCAAATTTCTTCAATAAAATTTACAAATTAAGACATACACGGTTTAAAGTTGATTCAATCCTTTCAAAGAGACTAAAAATACCAATATTCTAAAATACACAAGCACATCAAGCTTGATCCCACTCAGAGGTTCCACCTTCATATAATGTACACGGAAGACTTGATGGTAATTAATTGCTGCACTCACAAATTATAACATGAAAAGCAGCATTTAAGTTTTTCAAATTTCTTCCAAAGAGAAGAAATAAATACGCTAAAATCAATGCAAACATCTGTATTAGTAATACTGATTAGCTTACAGGAAAAATAGCAATGTGTATATAAGCCTCGTATACATTACATACAAATAGTCCTGAGGGAATATAGGTGTTAAAGGCGACTTATTTCTTATTAGAAGAAATATTCTTTCATTACACAGAAAATTGGCACATGATAATTTACACAACAAGAGCCAGTTTTCCCTTGAGGAAAACACATCAGAATCAAGGAAATTTATGCCTACGCAGCCTAAACCCATGGAACAATTAACCAATTTCATACGATGTGTCAACCACTGAAGATAAATTCCGTTTACACTTGTTATATTTTCTCTGAGGAAAGTGTTAAACCCGTATGGGTCGTAGGGCGTCAGAGCAATAGAAGGCATTTAAATTCGATTCAAGCAAGTTCCTTGAATCAAGAGCCTCTCAGTAACATCAAGGGAAAAATAATGCAATGAGGTAAATTAATATTATGCTTATACAACCATATTTCTAATATTCCTCTATTATGGCCAGTAATAGTTCTTCAACTCTATATATCCTTGGTTAGGCCTCATTTAGACTATGCTGCTCAGTTCTGGTCACCATATTACAGAATGGATATAAATGCTCTGGAAAACGTACAAAGGAGGATGACAAAGATGATCCCATATATCAGAAATCTTCCCTATGAGGATAGACTGAGGGCCCTGAATCTGCACTCTCTCGAAAGGCGTAGAATTAGGGGGGATATGATCGAGGTGTATAAATGGAAAACAGGAATAAATAAAGGGGATGTAAACAGCGTGCTGAAAATTTCCAGCCAAGACAGGACTCGCAGCAATGGTTTCAAGCTGGAAAAATTCAGATTCAGGAAGGATATAGGAAAGCACTGGTTTGGTAATAGAGTTGTGGATGAGTGGAACAAACTCCTGAGTACAGTTATTGAGGCTAAAACGTTGTGTAGTTTCAGAAATAGGTTAGATAAATACAAGAGTGGGTGTGGGTGGGTGTGAGTTGGACCTGACTAGCTTGTGGTACTAGGTCTGATGCCTTGCTCCTTCTTTAAGTGGAAATGACCTGACTAGGTGGGTCATTGGGCTAATCGGGGGGAAGGACATGGACCTGCTTCGCATGGGTCAGTAGGCCTGTTGCAGTGTTCCTTCTTATGTTCTTATAACCTAGCATTGTGCATTGGACACTCAGTCTTGCAGATATTCTTATCGATCTTTCCCGTGATATATTTCACAAGAGCTCAAATTTTAAAGCCAATCGAATATGGCGTTCTTGAGCAACACACACACACACACACACACACACACACACACACACACACACACACACAAAAAAAAAAAATGCAAATCAAGCGAAACTGTTGCTGAAAGTTTCGAGAAAAAAATTAAAGCTTCTTCTCGTTAAACCTAAAACGCCATAAATCCTCTGAATTTTATATTTTCCAGTTTTTTATATTTACATTCTGTTTAAAATTCTCTTAAATCCTCAAAGAAAACAATATTTTAGGAATTTATTTAAAAAAAATTGTTCAGACTGGCGCTCACGCAGCTCAAAACTAATGCGAATATACTTTTAATTAAGATATACCACCATTTACAGTTTAAATCTGATTGGGAATTAATTTGCTTAATATTGGCATTTTAAATCTACACAGCTCGAAGTGGTCGACAAAATGTTTTATTAAAGACCACCAACGATAAGAATCTGAAGCAGAAAAGACATTCATTTACTGATCTGATGTCAACAATTCGTTATTTTGACTCTTCCAGTAAGAGAGTACCTTCTATTTAGGACTTAACATTTGTTTTATCATTTCAGTTACAGAATGGATCGCAGATAATATTTTGAAGCCAATTAGAATAAGCATTCTTTAGTTATTGAATGAACAGTGAATATCATGATTTATTCAAGAAAATTGGCGTATTGAGGCTTCTGGTTCCCACTTGCAGCGTGAACTTTGTGTTTTGGAAGCCAAAACATGGGTAAAAAAATTGATTTTTTTTAATCTTAATTTCTTTATTGCATGATTGTAGAGGATTTTAAATAGAATGTAAATGAGAAATGTAAACTGGAAAAATAATGTGAATATTACACAATACACAGATAACCCCACAAAGTTTCGGTCAGACACAGACTGTTTACAAGTCACACTCGACTGAAAAAAGGAAACGGCCAGAATATATACAAGAAGGAGAGGGAGAAGAAGGGAGAGGTAATGGTAGTGGAAGTAGAGGTAATGGTAGTGGAAGTAGAGGTAATGGTAGTAGTTGTAGTAGCAGTACAAGTAGCAGTAGTAGCTGTAGGAGTATTTAAAGTGGAAGTAGTAATAGCTATTAGAGGAAGCAGTAAGAAGGTAGAAGAAATGGAAGAGGTAAACTAGTGACGAAATAATAGCAGAAATAGTAGTAGTGGTGGTGGTGGTGCTGGTTTTGGTAGTGGTGGTGGTGGTGCTGGTTTTGGTAGTGGTGGTGGTTATGGTGGCGGTGGTAGTAGTAGTAGTGGTGCTGGTGGTGCTGGTGGTGGTAGAATATCAGTTTGGCGAAAAGGAAGTGTGATATCTAAAGAACAGTATTGCTAAGATTAAGGCAGCGGGAAATAAAAAAAAATCTGTTTAGCAACAGAGAAGAGTTTATAAAATTCGGGAGGTTGCCAAGGCGAGAAAATGATCAGTGAAGAGTGGAAATTTCTTAATCTAATATACTTCAGAGTCATAGACGGCGATTGTTCTGAGAAACACACACAAGAATGCTTTTCTTGCTAGAGAGATTATGGTAAGAAAAGTAGTGAATTTAGAGTACATGCCACTTTGCACTGGCTTACAATAAATGGAAATCGATAAGCCTTTGGCCGAACGATGGACATGTACTTAAAGGACAGAAAACAATGAGGTAGATCCCAGTTCAACTTTGAACTTGATGGAAGGATCATTAAGTTCAAGATAGTAGGAAGTGCAAAAGTGTGTTACAGGTGTTACAGGTTAAAACCTGTGACACCTGTGTATTGTATCTCGGGCAGGATGTATGGGATTATTGGCTTTCGTCAGTGCCCTATGCCCAAAATTTCTTTCCATGTGATAGGTGGAGACAATTCCCTCTGGCCAGCTCCAAAAGTTCAACACTCTTAATCTCGAAAAAGTATTACAATGCATTAATTTCACGCTAGTGGAAGCCTTGATTCGAGGAAATGAACTTTTCTTCCCCATGCTGGCATCGAACTTAATGCCTACGAGTCCACAGCAGCTATATAACACCTACGTGTTTAACGCCAGTCTCTGAAATATGACATTTGTACACGGTATCAGTTTTCCGTGGATGATGGTGCTCGTGAAACTGATGGAAAGTTTGATGGTTATTGGCAATATATACACATATTGTGTTGCATATTTAGCAATAACTGGAAAATGCATTTTCTGGGCAATTTAAATTTTAAGTGCTGACGTGTACTACAGAGAAGAAACAATCACTTGATTCTAGATTTTGTAAGTTATCCCGTGTCAATGTTATTAATCAAATTGACTTGTGTGACTTAAATGGCGAATGCCTTTTATGATCAGAAATAATTCAAAGTGATCGTCTGTATTTGGTTTTCCTGGGTTAAATCAACGTGATGTTTTTTAATGTGCCCTCAAGACAATTGTTTAAATTTGAATGTTATTTAAACTTAGTTTACATAAAACTTAATTAGTTCCATATTTATTTACTTATTTACCCGCTTACTACTTATTTATTTACTGAACTTTCTTAAAAAAATGTGTTCAGTATTACTTGGAGAAAAAAATTGAATAATTTTGGCCTGTGTAAGTCCCAGTTTATATTTTGTAAAAACGTAAATACTGCTTGTCATGCGTTAATTTCTTAGTGCCGCTTCTGACCAGCTTCACCACTTTCATGCTGATAACTTACTAATACATCTTCTGAACGGCTTCACCACTTCCATGCTGATAACTTACTAATACATCTTCTGAACGGCTTCACCACTTCCATGCTGATAACTTACTAATACATCTTCTGAACGGCTTCACCACTTCCATGCTGATAACCAACAAATACATATTCTGAACGGCTTCACCACTTCCATGCTGATAACCAACTAATACATCTTCTGAACGGCTTCACCACTTCCATGCTGATAACTTACTAATACATCTTCTGAACGGCTTCACCACTTCCATGCTGATAACCAACTAATACATCTTCTGAACGGCTTCACCACTTCCATGCTGATAACCAACTAATACATCTTCTGAACGGCTTCACCACTTCCATGCTGATAACTTACTAATACATCTTCTGAACGGCTTCACCACTTCCATGCTGATAACTTACTAATACATCTTCTGAACGGCTTCACCACTTCCATGCTGATAACCAACTAATACATCTTCTGAACGGCTTCACCACTTCCATGCTGATAACTTACTAATACATCTTCTGAACGGCTTCAAGTTAATCTTCTTGTATATTTCTTTTTGTCTTTTGTAAAGAAGTGAATTAGATTTGGGATGGGTAACATGTTAATTCAAAATTTATATTGGAGAAATTAGGATATTAATTTTTTTTATGACTTACAAATGCCTCTCCTGTTTCCCCTCAAGTTTTCAACGGTAATATTCGACTTCATTGTTAGGTTATGGCGCACACAGGAAACTGGAGTTAAGAAGACGACAGAGAACAGAATATAAAAAGCACAGATGTTTACCTATGTAAAGATAATCAAAAATAAAGAGAAGAGTGACAGGTCATATGTAGAACACAGAATTTAATTTGTTTAACAGTTAGATGAAAAAATATATATATACATAAAGAGAATAACGAAGACTGAAGCTTTGGGGAATGAGGAAGCGGAAATCAGAACAAAGAAAATACTTGTACAGTTAATGGCAGGTGACTCAATGATGGATGACAGTTATATGTTAATGGTATACAATACAGACAAGATGAAAATTAGACACCTGTGTGACATCTGGGTATCTTAAATTGTAGACGTTTCGCCAACCAGTCTACGTTTTAAGATACCCAGAAGTCGTACATGTATTTTATACCATTCATGTACAACTTGTCAGACACTGCAGTATCATGGAGTCTTGGTACAGAAGACATCTTCATAACCACCTTCACGACTACTGCAACTACTATTACCACTAACCCATCCCTTGGGTATGACGTACTTCCACTGGGGAATTCCGCCTACCAGTGACTATGCCCTCGTCTGCTACCCGTCCCTATCCACTGACGCCTACTTAATCGCCAGCCTCCTTGCTTGTACTCCAGAATCTCTACAACCACGGTGCTCTACACACCAATTCCAAGGGGAAGGGACTCATTACCTCATCTTCTGTATATAGTTCTACTGTGTTCAAGTTATGTCCTGGAATCTCTATTGATAAAGCCACTAGTTGGCGAAACGTCTACAATTTAAGATACCAAGATGTCGCACATATGTCTAATTTTCATGATAGTTATAGGAGAACTGATGCACATACCTGGGATTAAGTAGACCTATTAGATAATCACAAAAAACCTGCTTCGGTAAAATGTACAGTTAAACAGTCATGATTATCTGTAATTTCAGATATCAAAATAGCAGATTAAAATTAGAAAATTAATTAAAAACGGAAGTGAGGGAAGAGATAATGATGCATATATATGAAACTTATCCTTACTAATTGCATGGCAGGACGCGACATAATGTAATGAAGAAATATTTAGAAAATTAGGCCCTACTTTATTAAAATATCAACTGAGACCTGCACACAGTAGCACCAATAATACAACTCCAATTCCCAAATATTTCCCTAAGCTTTTAAGTTCCTGTCAGTAACTACCCTTTCACACTCTCCCCTAACCACACACCACAATTTCATCCCATCACCCAAAACCCTTTCCTACAGTTTCTCATTCTCGAAACAATTACCCGTCCTTCCCTATCCCTGTTGTGTGGCGATATATTCCTACCCTCCTCACTGCAACATGACGCTGCCTCACTCGCCCTATTAGATAATTCTTTACCTTCTCTGCCATTTATTCGATAATGCGCCCTGTAACACCCTCCTCTTCCCTCCCCTCATTGCCACCTTTCTGTCATTAGTCACACAGCTCAATTCTGGCTTCACATTTAGCCTTCCCCAGTGTTATTTAAACAGCAACTTCCCTACCTCTCGTATCTTAACATTAATTTCAATGCCACTCTATACCTTTTATCTCTTATTCACCCCGTTGAGCCCATTACTTAACTCCCATTCTCTACCACAAGCCGTGTTCAATAATTCTTCCTCTTTATCATCCCTTCACTTTTTCTCTGCTCATTCAACTCTACTTATCCCATCCTTCACAATTTTACGAAATTTACTCGTCATTCAAGCTTGAAGCCCATCCTTCACCCAGCATTGTGAGTTTCAACAACTACATTCACTGTCAGCCCCAACGCAAGCACATAGCTTCACCATTCTACCACTGCAATACATACACCAAGAATCACAATTTCCTCCTAGACAATCAGCATAACCACTTCATTTACTAGCAGTAACACCAATCAAACACCTACATCCTGCGTTACTTCTGCAACACATACTGCAGATACCACTGCAACACATTACAAAGCTTACACTCAGCATTTCCAACAACAAAACTTAAACCAAGAATCATGACACCCTCATCTACACCCACCATCATTACACCCTTATCTACACCTAACATCACTACAGCCTCGTCTTCACCTAGAATCACTTCACCCTCTTACATCCAGCATCACCACACACTCATACACCCAGCATCACTATAACTTCATACACACATCACTACACCCTCATCTACACCCAGCATTACTACACTTTCATACACTCAGCATCACTACACCCTCATACACCCAGCATGACTACACCCTCATACACCCAACACCACCACACCCTCATACACCCAACATCACAAATACACCCTCATACGCCAAGCATAACTACATCCTCATACACAGCATCACCACACATTCATCTACACCCAGCATCACCACACCGTCATCTACAACCAGCGTCATCACACCCTTATTTACACCCACCATCACCTCACCCTCATACAGCCAGCATCACCACATCGTCATACATCCGGTATCACCACAGTGATACACCCAGCATCACCACACAGTGACACACCTAGCATCACCACACCTTCATACATCCAGCATCACCACACCGTTATACACCCAGCATCACCACACTGCCATACACCCAGCTTCACCATACAGTGATACACTCAGCATCACCACACAGTGATCATCATCAACATACCTAAGCTCAGGGGTATATCTACGGATAATAGCGCCAATTGCAAGCACTGAAATTGCGCCCCTGTCCTAACATCTGACACCCATCTTTCAGAAAACTTTTCAACAAAATTAACTCAAAAATACAAGTCAAGATCGTTAATCTTTTAATTAACAAATTATGGCACTATATAAAAATTGCAAATGTACTTTCCTTGCTCTCACTGATGCAAATTGGTCTATGATGTGCTCCAATTCATTTTTTGTTTAGTTTCGTCTCTATACTCAGCAGAACAATATCACAGAGTCTGCCATTACCTATGGAGGCTCTCAAATACTTTCGTATTTGAGAGCCTCCATAGGTCATCATAGGTCATCTGAATGAAAAGTAAATGCTGCATCATGATGAACAAGATACATTTACAAGACTTGGTCAGTCCGTCAACCCTTGTGACGGACTCATCACATCAAAACTGTTTTGTATTGTTTCCGAGTTTGTATTCATCTGTATCTGACTGAAGAAGCCTGTTGTGCAGGCGATAAGTATCAGCAATAACGACAACCATGTGTTGCGAATGCATTTTATTCTTCAAAAGTGTAGTCCTTTCCCTGCTTTTCTCAAAGTAAAATAATACAAAGCTTAGAGCATTTTTTTCTGTACTGTAATGAGCTATTTTCTTCCCATTGTTCGCATCGCTGTTGGGCCGTGCGGGCGTGCTGCGCAGTAGCTCCTGATTGAGTTGGCTTTTGCGCAGTGGTGACGTGTACTTAGCTCTGTGAAGACCTGTTTGCGCGCTCTCTACGAATTGAAGCAAGATGCCCTCCATCGAGCAACTTTACCAACAGCTTAAGGAAGAATTGAGGATGGCGAAGATAGAGATTCGGCGACTGACCGAGGAAAACAAGAAGATTCGTAGTCCTCCTGTTTTGAGTCCTCAGGTCAAGAAGGGAAACTGGTCAGTGGCTGGACAGCAGGGAACAAAGTTGACGAGCAAGAAGACGAATGGAAAGGTAGAAACGATTAAGAAGAAAGAGACTGCCGTGGAAACTGTTGTGGAAACATTTAATACATTCTCAGTGCTACCCGACGAATGTGAATCGACTACTGGGAAAGTCATGATGAAAGACATTAAGGAAGGTAAGAATATTGTTGTTGTTGGGGATAGCCAAGTTAGGTATATGGATAGGGCGTTCTGCTTGAAGGACAGGAGTAGGAGACAGAGTTAGCTTTCCTGGGGCTGGGATGGAGGATATTGTTAGCCGTCTGGATGACATCATGAGAGGTAATGGGAGCAATCCTATTATCTGTCTCAGTGCTGGAGGCAACGATGTTGGCAGACGTAGGAGTGAAGATCTGATTAGCAGGTATAGGTCAGCAATAGAAATAATTAGGAGTAAGGGTGGGAACCCTGTCATATGTGGTATTTTGCCAAGGAGAGGAGTTGGAAATGAATGGTTGTCCAGGGCAATTGGTGTCAATTGCTGGCTGGACAAATACTGTAAGGAAAATGCGGTAACATTCATTGACAACTGGGACCTCTTCTATGGCAGAAATGACATGTATGCCAGGGATGGGGTTCACTTATCTAGGTCTGGGGTGGTAGCACTGGCAACTGCAGTGGAGGGAGCAGTTAGGACTTTAAACTAGGAATAGTTAGTGGTATGGGTTTTGGCAGGAAAACAGTGAAGTCCCAGTGTAGTAATATTACGAGTTCTAGGGGAACTAGTAATAAGCAGAACGAGGTAGATATTGAAAAGCCAGGGACTTTGGGTGATAAGGACAGTAATAGGTTTAGTAGAAAAATAGAAATGAGCAGGAAGGGTAAAGAGAAAGGAGAGTCTTTCAATGTTTATTATGCTAATTGCCGTAGTGCTAGGAATAACATGGACGAGTTGAGATTAGTTGCTAGTGCAGGTAACATTGATGTATTTGCCTTAACTGAGACGTGGTTTAATTCAAAAAGTCGGGACATGCCTGCGGAATGTCATATTCAGGGCTTTAAATTGTTCCAAGTAGATAGAAGTATCAGGAGGGGAGGGTGGGGTGGCATTATATGTCCGAGATCGCTTGAACTGTTGCATAAAAACGGGTATTAAGTCTGAAGTAACACATACAGAGTCTGTTTGGATAGAATTTTCAGAGGGGCATGAAAAACTGATTTTAGGAGTGATATGCCGTCCCCCAAACTTAGATAGGGACCAAGGGAGACTACTATGGGAGGAAATTGTTAAGGCCACAAGGCACGATAATGTAGTAATTCTAGGAGACTAACTTTAGTCATATTGATTGGAATTTCTTGACTGGGAATTTAGAATCATACGTCTTCTTAGAAGTAGTTCAGAATTGTTTTTTGAAGCAGTTTATGACAGAACCTACAAGGGGAAATAACCTGCTTGACTTAGTTATGGCAAACAATGAATCCCTTGTTAATAATTTAGAAATTTCAGAGGAACTGGGTGCTAGCGACCACAAATCAATTACATTTAGCATTGAATGGAAGTACGATAGTAGCGATAACTCAGTAACAGTGCCAGATTTTCGCTTAGCAGATTACGATGGGCTTAGAGAACACGTATCATCTGTTGACTGGGGTAACGAAGAGAGCTATCAATATGACAGTTTTCTGAACACTATACATACTGGTCAAAGAACGTTTATCCCATATAAAGAAATTAGATCAAATAGAAATAACCCAAAATGGATGAATAATAGGCTCAAATATCTACTAGGGCATAAGAAAGGAATTTATAGGCGTATCAAAAGTGGTGAGGGTCATCTTATGAATCAGTATATTGACATTAAGAGGGACATTAAAAAGGGGATAAGAAAAGCTAAACGGGACTATGAAATTAAAGTTGCTAGGGATTCTAAAACTAACCCAAAAAGTTTTTTCCAGGTCTATAGAACAAAAGTTAGAGATAAGATAGGTCCCCTTAAAAATAACTATGGGCACCTTACTGACAAAGAGAATGAAATGTGCTAGATTTTAAGTAATTATTTTCTCTCAGTTTTTACACAGGAAGACACTAATAATATTCCAGTAATTAATTTTTATAGTGGGCTAGAAGAAGATAAATTATGCAACATCACAGTCACTAGTGAAATGGTTGTGAAGCAGATAGACAGACTGAAGAAAATTAATGCGCCAGGTCCTGATGAGGTTTTTTCAAGGGTTCTTAAGGAATGCAAAATGGAACTCTGTGAACCATTAACTAATATTTTTAATTTATCTCTTCAAACAGGTGTAGTGTCTGATATGTGGAAGATGGCTAATGTAATTCCTATTTTTAAAACAGGGGACAAGTCGTTACCGTCAAATTACCGCCCAATAAGCCTGACCTCAATTGTAGGAAAATTACTAGAGTCAATTATAGCTAAGATTATAAGAAGCCATCTCGATAAGCATAGCTTGATTAATGATACTCAGCATGGATTCACAAGAGGCCGGTCTTGTCTAACTAATTTATTAACTTTCTTCAGTAAAGCTTTTGAGGCTGTTGACCACGATAAAGAATTTGATATTATTTACTTAGATTTTAGTAAGGCTTTTGATAGAGTTCCGCACCATAGACTGTTAAAGAAAGTGGCAGCTCATGGCATTGGGGGAAAAGTGCTCTCGTGGATCGAGTCATGGCTCACTGACAGGAAGCAGAGAGTGTCCATAAATGGGGTTAAATCCGAGTGGGGATCTGTAACAAGTGGCGTTCCACAGGGATCAGTCTTGGGCCCGTTGTTGTTTATAATATATATCAATGATCTTGATGAGGGAATTACTAGTGTTATGAGCAAATTCGCCGATGACACAAAGATAGGTAAGATAATTGATTCAAACGTAGATGTTATGGAACTTCAGGAGGATTTAAACAAGCTCTATTCTTGGTCAGAAAAGTGGCAGATGCAGTTCAATGTAGATAAATGCAAGGTTCTGAAGCTTTGGAGTGCCCATAACCCTAGTACTTATAAGTTAAATGATGTAGAACTTAGCCATACAGATTGCGAAAAGGACTTGGGGGTTATGGTGAGCAGCAACCTTAAACCAAGACAGCAGTGCCTAAGCGTACGTAATAAGGCAAATAGATTACTGGGATTTATATCAAGAAGTGTAAGCAACAGAAGTCCAGAGGTCATACTGCAGCTTTATACATCATTAGTAAGGCCTCACCTAGATTATGCAGCTCAGTTCTGGTCTCCATATTACAGAATGGACATAAATTCGTTAGAAAACATTCAGCGTAGGATGACTAAAATAATACATAGCATTAAAAATCTTCCTTATGAAGAAAGATTGAAGACTCTTAAGTTACATTCACTTGTTAGACGAAGAATGAGGGGGGACCTGATCGAAGTGTATAAGTGGAAGATAGGTATTAATAAAGGGGATATTAATAAGGTCTTGAGGATATCTCTCCAAGAGAGAACCCGCAGTAATGGATTTAAATTAGATAAGTTTACATTTAGAAAGGACATAGGAAAGTATTGGTTTGGAAATAGGGTAGTTGATGAGTGGAACTGTCTACCTAGTTGGGTTATTGAGGCTGGGACTTTGGGTAGTTTCAAATTTAGGTTGGATAAGTACATGAGTGGGAGGAGTTGGATTTGAGTGGGACTTTCACATCAGAGCTTATTTCTTGGGTGGCATTGAAAATTGGGTTGGGCAAATGTTTTGTTAGTGGGATGAATTGTAAAGGACCTGCCTAGTATGGGCCAACAGGCCTCCTGCAGTGTTCCTCCTTTCTTATGTTATGTTCTTACGTTCTTTTGCCGAAATATCAAAAGTATCAGCAGTGAACGGCATCAACAGGTTTAATGTAATATTAATGGAAAAAAATAATACGTATCACCTGGGAGGATAGTGAGAAAGTGGCAACAAGCATCGCTAAAGCAGGAATAGAGTATGAATGAAGCATAAATTATGACTGGGGAATCAAAAAAATAAAATAAAAAGAAAACTAAGAAATGTCTGTTGTGATAAACTGGGAAATAACTCGAAATAAAGAAAAATATAGTAGACTTTCAGAACTTTTCCAGCAATTTTCGCTCTTTTCCAGCAATTTTCGATTTTCGTATATCCAATTTTTGAAAACAATTCACTATTTATGAACACTTTATAAATTATTAATTATTTTACTCATCGCTTGGTCGATTTATTGACGGACTTAATTTCTTCTAGATTGTAATAATTCATTTGATGAAAGACTTTTGATCACACTGATTTAAAATCTCAAGTCCTTTCCAGCCACTGCGAGGTGATGCCAGGATCCAATAAGGTCTTTCAGTGTGTAAATATATAATGAATAAGCACTCTGGGTTTCATTTTAAATTCTTTGGCCGATTCTTCCTTGATATTAATGAAGGAAGACCATTGTGCTGGAGGGAAGAACCATTGTGCGGAAGAGAAGACGGAGTTCCTACCTAGGAGACTGTGTGTTGGTGGAGCTGCAAATACAAAGCGCAAGAAGGGGAACTCATTCCATATAATGTTGTTACTCACTCTTGTTATAAGCACAAGCTCTCATTGTGCTGGACGGAAGAAGGTGCCGGAAGGGGTAGGAGAGAGAGGGCGAGAACGATAGTGAAATCCTCATTGAATAACTTTCTTCTCTAATGATTTAGAGAAAATGAAATGGCACAAACTATTGGAATAGAAACCATACCCCCGGCCGGGATTGAACCCGCGGTCATAGAGTCTCAAAACTCCAGCCCGTCGCGTTAGCCACTAGACCAGCTAGCCTAGTTGGATGATCTTATTGTGGCTAGCTGGTCTAGTGGCTAACGCGACGGGCTGGAGTTTTGAGACTATGACCGCGGGTTCAATCCCGGCCGGGGGTATGGTTTGTTTGCAATCGTGTCATTACGATTTCTTGAGTCATGTTGACGGCAGTGAAGGGACTTGAGCTAGAGTTCGTCACGGCCACGCTAGCTGGAGATTCGTCTGTAAAAACTTGCATTTGTGGTCACAGAGGTGCCTGTGCTAACCTTCCTATGGTGTAGAAATATACCTAGTTGGATGAATCTTATTGTGGCTAGCTGGTCTAGTGGCTAACGCGACGGGCTGGAGTTTTGAGACTATGACCGCGGGTTCAATCCCGGCCGGGGGTATGGTTTGTTTGCAATCGTGTCATTACGATTTCTTGAGTCTTATTGGAATTGCAGTTTATGTAAAACTCTATATCCGTAATTTTATGTCTGTATAGCCTGCTATTTTATGTAAGTCCATTGCTTCAGTGCAGAGAATACAATTTCTCCAGGGAAACGTAAAAAACAATTTTACTCAAGCTATGTAAAACCCTTTTTACACTTATTCCAGTAAATTTACGTTTCCTAGTTCTTTTATGCTGTTAGATTTTAGGATTTATTAACACAAGACGACCAAGGGAATATATCACCGAAAAGATGGTAAGACACATGAACAATAACAGGGTATCTCTTATAAAACTTTCTCCCAGCTGGGTGTTTATCAATCTAATTGTGAGGGAAAAGTTCAATAGATAGGAATAGAGAGGGAGTATATAGTAACAATAGTTTCATTGCCGGCTGCTTGTTAAGGTAGGGTCAGTCTAGCTCCCACTATCCCTTCCCCTCCCTCTTCCCCCCCCCCGAAAGGACACGTGTGGGGCTCTGGTCAAACAGTAAATCACTCGACTCACAGCTCCCAACACTACTGTAAGTACATGCCTGCCTTGTATTCTAGTGGATTTATTGGTTGAAAGCTTCACTTTTGACCAATAATAAACTTAGTCTTTTCAGTCTTGCTCTAGCTTGACTGTTGTAATAATCACCACATCTTTTGGGTATTGTACTTGCCATGGAGAGTGATTTCTTAAGCAGTGCGTAACCTGTCTATCTTTCCAGCATGGATGACAGAGAGGGTCACCTGTCAATCAACGAGGAGAACGGATGGAGAAGGACTAACGTCCAGAGACTTCCCCATTTTGGATTTAATTACCTGTGCACCTGTATGAAATTGCAGGACGTAACCCCACATCATTGCAGCGGTAAAGCACCTGCTTTCCTGTCATCGGGATAGAATACTCAAGGCTCTATCTACTGTGAAGAACTAGCCAGTGGGTCGTAACCAACATCAGCGACCCCCATCCCCCATCATCAGCAACGGCTACGATTTCAACAACACAGTGTCACCAACACCAGACACCCCTATATATATTAGCGTTGAATACAGTTATCATTTATATTTTTCATTTTTCATTTTCTTTAATGTAGGATTAATATTTCATATTTAAGTATTTTATATTTTAAATTTCTATATAATAAAGTGTTTATGTTTGTCTGTTATTATTTCTTTTTCTATTCATTAATTTTCCTGAGGAGGAGCCAGCCTTAGTAATACTTACTGAAGTTGTTACAGGGCTGAGTAAGCCTTCACAAGTGGCGACCTTGCCAGGATCAACTCGACTGAATCATGATTCAACTCCATCTCGAATCTAACACTGGAACTTCAACGCTGCATACCACAGATGGTTACCACCAGCCATGAGTAATCATTCTCTATGGTAGGACTACGGTACAGGTATTTAAAAGATTTGGTGATTGTTATAGTCTCAATTTATTGTAAGTCAAGTCAGGCAGGATATATTTAATTCTGCCACCTTTTGGAGCTTGAAACACTTTGGAGGATTAGACTCTAGGGACCCGAGATTTTCCAGTGACAATTTGTTTCATTGAGCTCTCTATTATATCAAGGGAACTGTCATAGGACACTCTTGATTTGCTGGTGAGAAGATTGGATGGTCAAGTGACCCCATTCTACTTACTGTTTGCTCGGAGCCGGCATAGAACCCTTCGTTTTAATTAATACATATTGTTTAATTGAAGCAGGGATCGAGCCCTCTGGTTTATTTACAGTTTGAGCGGAGCAGGAATTGAACCCTCCGTTTTCTTTAATACCCGTTTCATTTCCCCTGATAGTTTAAGTTATTCTTGCAAGCATGGAGGAATACCAGTTTTGGATGAATGCTGGAAGCAAGTTAGGAATAACAGGGAAAAATTTAGAACCTTTCATTAGTGCTAAGATCCAGGAAAGGCTTGAAAGAGAGAGAATTGAGAGAGAAGAAAGACAGCTAGAAAGGGAAAGAGAAGAGAAAAAGGAGAGAGAGAGAATTGAGAGAGAAATCCGAGAAAGACAGTTAGAACGAGAGCGAGAAGACCAAAAAGAGCGTGATAGACTTGATCGTGAGGAAAGAGCTAGGGAACGTGAGGAACAGGCTAAGATACGTGAGGAACACGTTAAATTAAGAGCACATGAGGAAAGAACAAAGGATAGAGAACACGAGTTAATAGAGAGAGAAAAGGATTGCGAGCTCGAAAAATCTCGCCTTGAATTAGAGAATAAAAAGTTAACTTTTACACAACAACAATTAGAGGAAGAAGTAATTGAACATTATGCAGCTAGTGCACATATTCCAACACCTAATTTACCTCCCATCACAGAAGGTGAAGACATAACTTCATACATTATCAGGTTTGGAAATACCGCTACCCTCTGTGAATGGCCTGCTGACACCTGGGCTACCAGGTTAGGAATCTTATTTTCTGGTACAGCCTTCAATATCTATGCAACTTTGTCGCAGGATATCATTTGTAATTATAACCTACTGAAGAAGGCAATCCTTAAAGCATATCAAAAAACCACTAATTCTTACAGGAAAGATTTCAGGTATGCCACCTTACAGCCTGGCCAGAACTTTCAGCAGTTACAGGTAACACTCTTTCGTTTGTTCGACTTTTGGATAGAGAGTTCAGGAATTGATCACAGTTATGAATCTCTTAGAGACTTCATGGTTGCTGACCAGTTCCTGACAGCTCTTCCCCATCAGATACCAACATTCATCAGAGAACGTAACCTGATTGAGGCTGAGGAAGTTGCTGAGGCTGCTAACCTGTATGCTGAGGCTCGCAATTCCTATAAAGACCTAAAGGGATCGAACCATAAGGGCAAGGGTTCATCAGACCTGAAGAAATCAAAGCCTCTAGTGGAAAGTACTAGCTCCCATCACTTCTTGCTCCGTACTAATAGGTAATGTAAAAGGTGCCATTCTTCCTTCTGAGGTTGACCTTTCATCACCAAAGATGAACATAGGTGTTTCAGATCCTCTTCCTGTAGAGTCGGGGAAGCCCCTCGAAAGTTCAGATGAGACAATGTCTCGTGAGATTCATGTGGGATTAAAAATCAGTGATGCTACTCTCGATAGCGAGGTAATAGGATCACCGGTTCACTTGTTAGATGAAAGTGAAAATATCACCTCCGATACCATAAATGTCTTGACTAGAGCTCAGACCAAAGCCCATGCTTCCCCTACTGTCCATCCTTTGATTTTCCCTGACTTTAAGCCTTTATAAACATATCGAAGGACTCCTTTGTCAATTTACAACGTAATTGCCCTTCTCTTCAGAATTGCCATAATGCCGCTTAACAAAATCAAGTTATCCTAAGGAAAAACTTTTCATATAAATTTGAATATATAAAAGGTATCTTGTACAAGTCAGTATTCAAATTAAATTCAGATGAGATAGACTATTCCATCTTAGTTGTTCCAAGTCAATGCAGAGAGACTGTTCTTAAAATGACTCATGACCTGCCAGTGGCCGGACATTTCTCGCATCGTAAAACCTCAAATAAAATTAGGGAAACCTATTTTTGGGCAAAAATGTCCTCAGATATCACTACCTATTGTAGATCGTGTAAAGTTTGCCAACTGTCATCCTCCCGAGGTACCAGGCGAGTACCTATGGTCAAAATGCCTATCTTTACGGTACCGTTTGAAAGAGTAGCTATTGACATCGTTGGTCCTTTATCTCCACTTTCATCTGGGGGACATAGATATATATTAACATTAGTTGATTATGCTTCGAGTTTCCCTGAAGCCATACCCTTAAAAACCATAACTACTACAGAGGTGGCTGAAGCCCTTTTGTCCATCTTCTCCAGAGTGGGCATCCCTAGTGAAATTTTGTCTGACCGTGGGACACAATTCACATCTGACTTAATGCAACATCTATACCAACTTCTGGGAGTGAAGCCTCTCTTCACCACACCCTATCATCCCAGCTGTAATGGGAGGATTGAGCGCCAGCATTCGATTCTCAAGTCCATTTTAAGGAAACTTTGCTCCCTTAAACCTAAGGAGTGGCATCGCTACCTACCCTATGCTTTGTTTGCCATGAGGGAAGTTCCCAGTGACTCTTTGGGGTTTTCACCTTTTGAACTTCTCTATGGTAGACAGGCCAGAGGTCCACTGTCCATCGTTCATGACTTATGGACTAATGAGGAGGTAAATGCTGAGGTTCAGTCTTCTTACCAGTTTCTCCTTGACCTTAGATCAAAACTTGAGGAGACCTCTGACACAGTTTCGAAAAACCTAAGCTTGTCAATGGACCGGTACAAAACCTATTTTGATTCCAAAAGTCAGAGGAGAAGTTTTAAAGTAGGAGATGAAGTTCTTGTACTTTTGCCTATCAAGTCAAATAAATTATTAGTAGCATGGAAAGGTCCATATAAAGTATAAAAAATGTGTGGGAAAGTTGACTACCTCATAGAAGTCAAGGGGAAACCTACGCTTTATCATATCAACATCCTTAAGAAATATTACCGAAGAAATTCGGTTAACTGCCTTAATAACTTTGACTTAGTTTTTCCACACGAACTTGATAAGACAACTGAAGAATGTAAGGTGTGCGTAATTGTCACCTCTAACTTAGACTATGATGAAGAACTACATGACTTGGTGACTCTTGACCACTCGGATGCTACCAACATTAATATTAATGAATCTTTGGATGACCATAAGAGACATGAACTACTTCAATGTGTGAGTAACTTTTCAGAAATCTTTACTGATATTCCAGGTGTTACCTCCACGGTAGTCCATAAGATTGACTTAGTGACGGACAATCCTATCAAACGGAAATTATACCCAGTTCCAGTTCACCTTAGGGATGCATTTGACCGAGAGGTAGACAAATTATTAAAACTAAAGATCATTGAACCTTCAGTATCTTCATATTGTTCACCAGTAGTCATGGTTAAGAAGGAGGATAATTCATATAGACTTGCTATTGTCTTCAGAGACCTTAATGCTATAACTCGGTGGGATGCTGAGCCTATGCCCTTAATAGATAGCGATCTACACAAATTTTATGACGCTTCCTTCTTTTCAGAGATTGACATTGCACAGGCATATCATCAAGTAATGTTAGATCCTTCTTCTAAGCAGTACACCGCTTTTCCTACACACCAAGGACTGATGCAATATAGAACTATGCCCTTCGGTTTGGTAACTGCCTGTGCTACCTAAGTGAGACCGATGAGAAAGGTCTTGGGTAATATGCCAAATGTTTCAGTTTATTTTGACAACATTTACGTAATGACATCCACGTGGGGCGAACATATCCAAACATTAACATCAGTTTTGCATAGGTTACGCTCACATGGCCTCATTGCCAAGCCGAAGAAATGCTTCCTTGGGTATAACAAGATTAGATATCTTGGACTGATACTTTCTAATAACACTCTGCAGCCTCTCCCCAGTAAGATCAAAGCTTTATTAGAATTTAAATTCCCCAAAACCAAGAAGCTCATGCGTAGCTTTCTTGGTTCTGTAAATTTTTATGCACAGTTTATCCCGAACCTTACTGATCTTACAGGCATCTTATCCGACTTCCTTAAAAAGTCTGTGAAGGAACCTCTTGAACTTTCCGACGTAGGTTGGGAAAAGTTTAATGAGATTAAAAGTATCTTTTCGAAAGACCCTATACTTAAGATTCCAGATATTAATAAAACATTTTGTTTAAGAACTGATGCCTCCAATGCTGGCTTAGGTGCAGTGTTACTACAATACCATGATGGTACTCCCTTCCCTGTATGCTTCCTAAGCCGGAAACTCCTTCCCACAGAAACGAGATACTCCACCATAGAAAAGGAATGTTTGGCCTTTGTGTGGGGTATCTCCAAACTTAAATTTTATTTGCTGGGAAAAGAATTCATTTTAGAAACGGACCACAAACCTTTGATATACCTAGAAACTTTTAAGGGAACCAACAGTCGCCTCTTGAGGTGGACATTGGCACTCCAGGCTTTTAAGTTTCAAATTGTGTATATCAAAGGTTCATCCAATTATTTCTCTGACTGGTTAAGTCGTGACAGTCAATAGAAGATTTCTTGCCTTACACGACTTCCACATGTTAGAACTTTTTCCTCGCCTATTCTTCTTATACTCCTTGACTATAAGTCTTGGTATGGGGGAGTGTGAGGGAAAAGTTCAATAGATAGGAGTAGCGATGGAGTATATAGTAACAATAGTTTCATTGCCGGCTACTTGTTAAGGTAGGGTAAGTCAAGTTCCCGCCTTTTCTCCCCCACCCCTAAAGTGATAGTTTGATTGCCGGCTGCTTGTTAACGTAGTGTCAGTCTAGCTCCCACTATCCCTTCCCCTCCCTCTCCCCCCGCCGAAAGGTGACGTGTGGGGCTCTGGTCAAACAGTAAATCACTCGACTCACAGCTCCCAACACTACTGTAAGTACAAGCCTGCCTTGTATTCTAGTGGATTTATTGGTTGAAAGCTTTACTTTTGACCAATAATAAACTTAGTCTTTTCAGTCTTGCTCTAGGTTGACTGTTGTAATAATCACCACATCTTTTGGGTATTGTACTTACCATGGAGAGTGATTTCTTAAGCAGTGGGTAACCTGTCTATCTTTTCAGCTTGGATGACAGAGAGGGTCACCTGTCAATCAACGAGGAGAATGGATGGAGAAGGACTAACGTCCAGAGACTTCTCCATTTTGGATTTAATTACCTGTGCACCTGTACGAAATTGCAGGACGTAACCCCACATCATTGCAGCGGTAAAGAACCTGCTTTCCTGTCATCGGGATAGAATACTCAAGGCTCTATCGTAACCAACACCTGCGACCCCCATCCCCCATCATCAGCAACGGCTACGATTTCAACAACACAGTGTCACCAACACCAGACACCCCTATATATATTAGCGTTGAATTCAGTTATCTTTTATATTTTTCATTTTTCATTTTCTTTAATGTAGGATTAATATTTCATATTTAAGTGTTTTATATTTTAAATTTCTATATAATAAAGTGTTTATGTTTGTCTGTTATTATTTCTTTTTCTATTCATTAATTTTCCTGAGGAGGAGCCAGCCTTAGTAATACTGAAGTTGTTACAGGGCTGAGTAAGCCTTCACACTAATAGAAAGACATGGAAAAAGGGAACGTAAATCGGGGCGTCAGGTGGAACCAGAGGTGAGGTGGAGTGATTGTTGTCACATAAGCGAGGGCGGAACTTGCTAGTGGGGAGATCATTTAATTTGATAAAAATGAAAACAATGATCAGAGTCCTGGCAAAAACTGATCATTTGAAGCAAGACCACTTAAGAAACTAAATTTCCTGTACAACTGCTTCACGTTCCATGGTTGTCTTCTAAGCATAAATTTGGCACAGCAAATTTGCACAGAATTCAAAAATGTTTTTCAGGAATGCATTAGAACAGTGATATTTATTAGAATGCATTAGGACAGTGATATTTATTAGTTTGCATTAGGACAGTGAAATTTCTTAGAATGCATTAGGACAGCAACATTTCTTAGAATACATTAGCACAGTGAGATTCATTAGCATCATTCTAAACATCACTTAACTTTGTTACATAAAAATTTTGATAATCACTTTCGGACGTCTGAAGATCAAGCAGCAAAAGGTTAACCTCAACGAAGAAGCATCATCAATAAAATGCACACTTTAAGAGTGTGTCTTAATTTATGGAGAACTCGCTGGCCGAGATTTAGAAACTAGCTGACTGAGATAATGTCTCTAAAGTGTATGGATGAGTTACTTAAAGAATTAAGGATAAGAGAGTGAAGGAGCGCAGAGAAACAAGGGGGTTTCAGATGGGTTAGAAACTTATAGGTCAAGTATTTACACTGAAGCATATAAGTGAACAATACTTAAAGGTGAGGAAGTTATAATTGCATGTATGAGTTTAGAATAGCGCATATGGTAGGGTGAATGAAGCAGAAATGTGGCAAATGTTACAGATTCGTAGAATGAGTGGTAAAGAATTAAAATCAGTAAGAAAATATTATGCTGTTAGTGAGGGTCATATTAGGAAAAATATTATATATATTACATATATAATTATATATATATATATATATATATATATATATATATATATATATATATATATATATATATATATATATATATATATATATATATATATATGCAATAAGATCACAGTAAACAGATGATTTTAAAAATATGCAAAACAACCACTGTGAAAGAGTAGTGAAATTCCAAGCACTTTCGTGACTACTCACCTTGTCAAGGAACTATGAAAGTAATACATCAAGGGAAGGCAATTAAAGGGCTTAAACCACGCCTCACATACACACACACATATATATATATATATATATATATATATATATATATATATATATATATATATATATATATATATATATATATATATATATATATATATATATATGAGATTAACAAGTTAAGGAAGCCTAGAGAACAAATGGATTTGTCAGTTAAAAATAGGAGAGGAGAGTTATTAAATGGAGAGTTAGAGGTATTGGGAAGATGGAGGGAATATTTTGAGGAATTGTTATATGTTGATGAAGATAGGGAAGCTGTGATTTCGTGTATAGGGCAAGAAGGAATAACATCTTGTAGGAGTGCGGAAGAGCCAGTTGTGAGTGTGGGGGAAGTTCGTGAGGCAGTAGGTAAAATGAAAGGGGGTAAGGCAGCCGGGATTGATGGGATAAAGATAGAAATGTTAAAAGCAGGTGGGGATATAGTTTTGGAGTGTTGGTGCAATTATTTAATAAATGTATGGAAGAGAGTAAGGTACTTAGGGATTGGCAGAGAGCATGCATAGCTCCTTTGTATAAAGGCAAAGGGGACAAAAGAGATTGCAAAAATTATAGGGGGATAAGTCTGCTGAGTATACCTGGTAAAGTGTATGGTAGAGTTATTATTGAAAGAATTAAGAGTAAGTCGGAGAATAGAATAGCAGATGAACAAGGAGGCTTTAGGAAAGGTAAGGGGTGTGTGGACCAGGTGTTTACAGTGAAACATTTAAGTGAACAGTATTTAGATAAGGCTAAAGAGGTCTTTGTGGCACTTATGGATTTGGAAAAGGCGTATGACAGGGTGGATAGGGGGGCAATGTGGCAGATGTTGCAGGTGTATGGTGTAGGAGGTAGGTTACTGAAAGCAGTGAAGAGTTTTTACGAGGATAGTGAGGCTCAAGTTAGAGTATGTAGGAAAGAGGGAAATTATTTCCCAGTAAAAATAGGCCTTAGACAAGGATGTATGATGTCACCGTGGTTGTTTAAAATATTTATAGATGAGGTTGTAAGAGAAGTAAATGCGAGGGTCTTGGCAAGAGGCGTAGAGTTAAAAGATAAAGAATCACACATAAAGTATGAGTTGTCACAGTTGCTCTTTGCTGATGACACTGTGCTCTTGGGAGATTCTGAAGAGAAGTTGCAGAGATTGGTGGATGAATTTGGTAGGGTGTGCAAAAGAAGAAAATTAAAAGTTAATACAGGAAAGAGTAAGGTTATCAGGATACCAAAAAGATTAGGTGATGAAAGATTGGATATCAGATTGGAGGGAGAAAGTATGGAGGAGGTGAATGTATTCAGATATTTGGGAGTGGACGTGTCAGCGGATGGGTCTATGAAAGATGAGGTGAATCATAGAATTGATGAGGGGAAAAGGGTGAGTGGTGCACTTAGGAATCTGTGGAGACAAAGAACTTTGTCCTTGGAGGCAAAGAGGGGAATGTATGAGAGTATAGTTTTACCAACGCTCTTATATGGGTGTGAAGCATAGGTGATGAATGTTGCAGCGAGGAGAAGGCTGGAGGCAGTGGAGATGTCATGTCTGAGGGCAATGTGTGGGGTGAATATAATGCAGAGAATTCGTAGTTTGGAAGTTAGGAGGAGGTGCGGGATTACCAAAACTGTTGTCCAGCGGGCTAAGGAAGGGTTGTTGAAGTGGTTCGGACATGTAAAGAGAATGGAGCGAAACAGAGTGACTTCAAGAGTGTATCAGTCTGTAGTGGAAGGAAGGCGGGGTAGAGGTCGGCCTAGGAAAGATTGGAGGGAGGGGGCAAAGGAGGTTTAGTGTGCGAGGGGCTTGGACTTCCAGCAGGTATGCGTGAGCGTGATTGATAGGAGTGAATGTAGACAAGTGGTTTTTAATACTTGAGATGCTGTTGGAGTGTGAGCAAAGTAACATTTATGAAGGGATTCAGGGAAACCGGCAGGCCGGACTTGAGTCCTGGAGATGGGAAGTACAGTGCCTGCACTCTGAAGGAGGGGTGTTAATGTTGCAGTTTAAAAACTGTAGTGTAAAGCACCCTTCTGGCAAGACAGTGATGGAGTGAATGATGGTGAAAGTTTTTCTTTTTCGGGCCACCCTGCCTTGGTGGGAATCGGCCAGTGTGATAATAAATAAAAAATAATATATATATATATATATATATATATGTATACATATATCTACATATATATATATATATATATATATATATATATATATATATATATATATATATATATATATATATAGACACACACACAAGACGAGCCACGTTTTGTGTAAATCTTTTGCTCAAGTACTTTCGCATTTCTCAGTGCTTCATCAGGAGCTGTGCAATGTTGCAAGGGCAACAACAGGAGAAACAAGGTGAGGTTTTCAGAGTACGGCAGCGTGGTGGCACCTGCCTCTGCCTGAGGGACTGAGGCCAGCGGAATGCCAACCACCCACCGATCCACCCCACACCGCACCCCATTTGGGGTCGGGTGGTGTAGGCCCCATAGTTTGCAGATAGCATGACGTAAAATAATTAGTAGATACTTAATAGTCACTCCTAAGCTTCTGGCCGCTTGGAATAGGTCCTGTGAAGTAAGAAGTTACATTACAATAGCTGATCATTTACCTTCAGAATACAGCTAATGTGAACAACCTTCTGACTAATGAAATAGAGGGATTAAATCACATATTTGGTCAACCGGTAGTACAACATTCTTGAATATTCAGGAAATACATAATAACACAAGAAAGCAGGAACACTGCAACAGGCCTGTTGGCCCATACTAGGCAGGTTCTTCACAAACCATCCCACTAATAGAATCGTATTTGCCCACCCGAATTTTCAATGCTTCCGAAGCAATAAGCTTTGATAATTCTATTCACTCATGCGCAAGTGTGGGGAAATGCCCTGGCTGGTGTGTGTCGGAAGTACCTTGGCTGGTGTGTGGGAAAGTACCCTGGCTGGTGTGTGGGGAAGTACCCTGGCTGGTGTGTGAGGAAGTACCCTGGCTGGTGTGTGGGGAAGTACCCTGGCTGGTGTGTGAGGAAGTACCTTGGCTGGTGTGTGGGAAAGTACCCTGGCTGGTGTGTGGGGAAGTACCCTGGCTGGTGTGTGAGGAAGTACCCTGGCTGGTGTGTGGGAAAGTACCCTGGCTGGTGTGTGGGAAAGTACCCTGGCTGGTGTGTGAGGAAGTACCCTGGCTGGTGTGTGGGGAAGTACCCTGGCTGGTGTGTGTCGGAAGTACCTTGGCTGGTGTGTGGGAAAGTACCCTGGCTGGTGTGTGGGGAAGTACCCTGGCTGGTGTGTGTCGGAAGTACCCTGGCTGGTGTGTGGGAAAGTACCCTGGCTGGTGTGTGGGAAAGTACCCTGGCTGGTGTGTGTCGGAAGTACCCTGGCTGGTGTGTGGGAAAGTACCCTGGCTGGTGTGTGAGGAAGTACCCTGGCTGGTGTGTGTCAGAAGTACCCTGGCTGGTGTGTGGGAAAGTACCCTGGCTGGTGTGTGTCGGAAGTACCCTGGCTGGTGTGTGGGGAAGTGCCCTGGCTGGTGTGTGGGGAAGTACCCTGGCTGGTGTGTGTCGGAAGTACCCTGGCTGGTGTGTGAGGAAGTACCCTGGCTGGTGTGTGTCAGAAGTACCCTGGCTGGTGTGTGGGAAAGTACCCTGGCTGGTGTGTGTCGGAAGTACCCTGGCTGGTGTGTGTGTCGGAAGTACCCTGGCTGGTGTATGGGGAAGTACCATGGATGGTGTGTGGGGAAGTGCCCAGGCTGGTGTGTGGGGAAATGCCCAGGCTGGTGTGTGTGCAAGTGCCACAGCTGGTTAGAAGCGGTTAGAAGCTTAGGGCTGGCTAGTAACTATCTCCTAGTTATTTTACCCCATGCTATCTGCAGTCTGTGGGGTCTACTCCACCCGACCCAAGATGAGGTGGGGTGTGGGGGACCCGGATGTGTAGTTGGCATTCCGCTGGGTCTCTCTCCCTCAGTCATATATTGGCTGGTGCCACCGCGTTACCATGCTCTGAAAAACTTACCCTATTTCTCCTGTTGCTGCCCTTGCAACTTTGCACAGCTCCTGATGACACACTGAGAAGTGCGAAAGTACTTGTGTCCGAGGTCATCGAGGCTCATCCTTACCTCTGTCTGGTAGTGTAACTAACATGTTGATGCATGAGGTTTTCCAGTACCACATCCATCATCTTGGCTCCCCATGTTTTGGAACCCCCATGTAGCTCCAGGTTTTCCCAATCTCCTTGTGATTGAAATCACCCAGAACTAGCAACTTTCCTCTACCCGTGTGAACTCTTCTGGCCACCCCAGCTAGTGTATACAAAAATTGCTCTCTTCCTCTGTTCATATTTTTCTCTTGACCTCCTGCAGTTCTGTGGCGGGTTATACATCACTGCAATGACTACCATATATCTCATAGACTGAAATGTACCTACTATGTATTTCCTTTTGCCCATTTCTTCCAGTTCTTCAAATCCCCATCGTTTTTTTTTTAATGAACAGTGCAACTCCACTTTCCCCTCTGCTCACTTTCTGCAGGATCTGATATCCAGGTGGGAAGATTGTGTCTGTTATCATCCCAGTGAGTTTTGTTTCTGTGAGTGCTATGATGTCTGGGGACGTCTCCTTTATTTTTTCATGCTACTCCTTACATTTTTTTTATTCCATCTGCTTTCGAATATCAAACCTTCAATTTCTTTTCTATTACTGTTGTCTGGGGAGAACGTAGGGGTTGAGGGAGGGGAGACCTTGCAGGGGAAATATAGGGGTTTCTGTGGGGAGGTGGAGTTTGTAATGAGGAGGTGGGGGCAGAGGGTATAGTGTGTGGGTTTTGAGTGTATAGTGTGTGGGTTTTGAGTTAGATTGTTTGGTTGCATTGGGGTTGTAGTGGTTGAGGTTCTGAGGGTGGCTGCATTTGCTCTTCCTCCTGAGTCTGGGTTCTCCTACTTATCTCTTTGCCTCTCCTCCTTGCAACTCTGTACCCTCTCTTTCAGTTTCGGCTTTTCTTCTTGTGTTCTGTTGTAGTCGAGGTACACGCTCCAGTACGTCGATATGTCCCTCATTCGCGATTTCTCCTGCAGCATCCTGTTTCGAGCTGATTCTACCTTGAAAATCACAATGACTGGCCGACTTTTTTTCCTCTTCCAAACCCCCATATTCTCAGAAAGTTTGTCAACTGGGTCATGTGCATATGAATATATATACATGCTTATGCATAAGCACACGCATACATACCTCAACCTAGATAAACATACACATGTGCTTATATATATATATATATATATATATATATATATATATATATATATATATATATATATATATATATATATATATATATATATATATATATATATATATACATATACAGTGCATATATAAAAGCATTCGTCCGCACATGCATATGTATTAAAACATGGATACAAGATTATGTTTATCACACACACACACACACACACACACATGTACACATATACATTAAGACGCAGGTACATATGAATATGCATACATATGCATGTGTACGTATGTACATGCAATCATGTGCAAACATTTGCAACTGAACATTAGTATATGGATTTAGTGAATATAATCACACATTCATTTTCACTCACATACATATTCATATATTTTGCTATATTCAAATTTCTGTTCATTTTGCATGCATTGACATAGAGGGGACTGGGCTTATCTAATATTGGTAGAGGAGAGTCGGGGAAAAAAAAGCTAGGGGCCGACAAACGTTACTTCTGTTTCTTTTTATAAAGCTGCAGCTTTAAGTTTCTAAACGTTTGCTTTATTGATACCGACTGCAATTTATGTAGTGTGAAGATGTGGCCAGACTTAAAGTAGTTCCCAAGAACTGACACATAATATGTTTAAACACAGACTCCCGCACAGCATCATGAATGCCTTATCTAATTCTGATGTTTAATAAATCCTTCACTTCTGTGGACACGGATTATCAAGAAAAAAACATCGTTTTTTTCATGTTATCAGCCTTTCTTTTGAAAAGAACTGAGTAAATACAATAACAACATATAATGTATGGAGCATTGCTGGAAACAATCTTCATTTAGGTCAAGGTAAGAATTATTCAGTACGAAAGTGGCTTATTCTCATAAATTTGGCGAATTATAATCCAAAATTACTTAGTGTCCAGAATGTGCAAAAGGAAATATCCAGCAGTTTTACACTGCTGAAATATGGGATAAAGCCCGGTGAGTCAGTAGCAGTAAACTGTTTCTCTGTGCAATATATTTAACTTCCTAGATGAACTACACCATGAAATAGTCCGTCTAGATACCAAGCAAAAACGCAAAGAGTTGTAGTTAAAGAGTCGTAATTTAACAGAATAAATATATTTACTTACAAGATACTCTCGTATCACATATAATAATAACAATATAATATTTACCACATCTACAAGTACAAGGTATACAGACCATAGCTGAGATCAGCGACATACTACTGTATAGAAAGCCCCTTGTTATGTAGAGCATTTCGGGAAAATTAGATCTTTGTCCCAGGATGCGACCCACACCAGTCGACTAACACCCAGGTACCCATTTTACTGATGGGTGAACATAGACAACCGGTGTAAGGAAACACGTCCGATGTTTCCACCCCTTCGCCAGGAATTGAACCCGGACCCCTCACCGTGTGAAACGAGAGCTTTTGCCACCAGGCCACGTTTTTGGAGTTGCTTTGACATATTCTTTTAACATATTAGTTAACAAGATAACTTTGTTAATGGTGAAAGAATACATCATTTCTAGTTAATATTTTGGTAAGGGAAGATGCTGTTTTGATTATAAACTTGATAATAAGTAATTCTTGGATTATTTAGGAGTACACGACTCATGAATTCGTAATGACACGATTGAAAACAAACCATACCACGGGTGGGGTTTGAACCCGCGGTCTGGAGCTTTGAAATTCTTTGACCGCGGGTTCAAACCTCACCCGTGGTATGATTTAGATTATTTAGGAGTACCACCTAAGCTAGCAATAGCATGAATAATTATGAGTGTGATGACTTTAAATTGTCTTACATAATCAAATATTTAATGTTATTTATGATTATTTTAACGTAGATCCAATTGTTGGAAAGACTTGATACAATATGTATTATTTTTACCAGGTAATTAACTTAAAATGTTTGTAAATTGAAAGAATTACCTCAATATTTCAGAGACTATTCGTACATTCTTATGCAAAGATGAAAAATAATGTCAACAATAAAATATAAACAACTAGATAATTAAATACACAAAATTAGAAAGGTTTAGGAAATGTACAAGTATCAAACATGAAATATTCCGTTACTGAAAGCGTAAAACAAAGTGAAAATGAATCTGAGCTAAGAGCTACAAGGAAATACATAGTACCTACGAAAAGAAGTATAAAGTGCCCCGGGGTATGATTCACATGAATATTAATATATACATTCCCGGGGCGAAATAGGTCTCAACCCTAATGAGGAACGCATATCAACACGGTGTAGTGGAGCAGAACATTGGAGCAGATCAGAATCAACCACTAATGGAACTGTGAATCAAATGGTTGAGGTCTGAGATACAAGGAGGTGATTAGTCGACAGAGAAACACCGCTCCCAGAATTGAAGTTAGACATACACGGGGATGACTTCAACACACACAGGCTATGTATCTGTGGAAGTCAACGCAAAAGTCAAACATCTATTCAATTCCTCGGAGTTTTGTTGCCAGGATCAAAGCACTTAGGCTGAGGAAGAGAAGCAAGCAACGCTTACCATTATAAGTAGTTCTCTCACTCAATAAGCTGAAGGATTTATATACGGGAGAGGCAACAAGGGGGGTAGCAGCCTAAAGAAAAAGAAACAATGCAGTCAGAGGAAAGAATGAACACCATTGTCAGAAAAGCATGACAGGCAATTAGCTCCCTTTAGCTTACTAGCTCAACAGATCACCTGACACATCAGTGTAGTGGACCGAGGTTGGTAGGAAGCGTAAACATTTGCATTCATTTCAAACAAGAGCTTCAACACATAAAACTACTCCAGTCATACTTGCACACACTTATTACTATAATCATGGGAAAGTGCGTAACCCGTAGGATTATACAGTGCATGTAAGGGGGGCGGGATGGAAGGTATTCAGGATCAATTCAGGGAACTGGAGCACAGATACAATTTCTTAGATCAAGAGCCCCTCACCAACGTCAAGAAACCTCCCTTGAGGGGATACTTGCTCACAAAATTTACGAATATACCAGTTAACTTCCCCCTGACACTCCATAGGTAGTGCCTTCAGAAACCACCATGAAATTATATAATATATATATATATATATATATATATATATATATATAAAAAAATATATATATAAATATGTCGTGCCGAATAGGCAGAACTTGCGATCTTGGCTTAAATAGCAACGCTCATCTTGCCATATAGGACAAGTGAAAATTTGTGTATGCAATAATTTTGCAAAAATCATTCTGAACCTAACGGAAAAAATATTTTTCACTGTGTTTGTTTAATATTAAATTATTGTAAAAAATCTAAAGTATATTTAGGTGGGTTAGGCTAAAATAAATTGCGCTTGTTATAATAAGGTTAGGTAAGTTTCCTAAGATTCATTTGGTGCAAAATTATAAATTTTTACATTAACATTAATGAAAAAAAATATATCTTTAAACGTGTAAGAGAAAATTACAGAAACGAATTAATTTTAAACGAGTTCTTGCTAATTGACCAGTTTTACATATTCGGCACGACATTATATATATATATATATATATATATATATATATATATATATATATATATATATATATATATTGTGAGGGAAAAGTTCAATAGATAGGAGTAGCGAGGGAGTATATAGTAACAATAGTTTGATTGCCGGCTACTTGTTAAGGTAGGGGTAAGTCTAGCTCCCGCTATTTCCCCTTTTTTTCCCCCCACCCCGAAAGTGATAGTTTGATTGCCGGCTGCTTGTGAAGGTAGAGTCAGTCTATCTCCCGCTATCCCTTCCTCTCCCTCTTTCCCCCCCCCTCGAAAGGTGACGTGTGGGGTAGTAGGTAGCAGGTTGGTAGACAGCAACCACCCAGGGAAGTACTACCGTCCTGCCAGATGACTGTGAAACAAAAACCTGTAACTGTTTTGCATGATGGTAGGATTGCTGGTTTCTTTTTCTGTCTCATAAACACGCTAGATAACAGGGATATCTTGCTACTCCTACTTACACTTTGGTCACACTTCACAGACACGCACATGCATATATATATACATACATCTAGGTTTTTCTCCTTTTTCTAAATAGCTCTTGTTCTTCTTTATTTCTTCTATTGTCCATGGGGAAGTGGAAAAGAATCTTTCCTCCGTAAGCCATGCGTGTCGTATGAGGCGACTAAAATGCCGGGAGCAATGGGCTAGTAACCCCTTCTCCTGTAGACATTTACTAAAAAAGAGAAGAAGAAAAACTTTATAAAACTGGGATGCTTAAATGTGCGTGGATGTAGTGCGGATGACAAGAAACAGATGATTGCTGATGTTATGAATGAAAAGAAGTTGGATGTCCTGGCCCTAAGCGAAACAAAGCTGAAGGGGGTAGGAGAGTTTCAGTGGGGGGAAATAAATGGGATTAAATCTGGAGTATCTGAGAGAGTTAGAGCAAAGGAAAGGATAGCAGTAATGTTAAATGATCAGTTATGGAAGGAGAAAAGAGAATATGAATGTGTAAATTCAAGAATTATGTGGATTAAAGTAAAGGATGGATGCGAGAAGTGGGTCATAATAAGCGTGTATGCACCTGGAGAAGACAGGAATGCAGAGGAGAGAGAAAGAGATTTTGGGAGATGTTAAGTGAATGTATAGGAGCCTTTGAACCAAGTGAGAGAGTAATTGTGGTAGGGGACCTGAATGCTAAAGTAGGAGAAACTTTTAGAGAGGGTGTGGTAGGTAAGTTTGGGGTGCCAGGTGTAAATGATAATGGGAACCCTTTGATTGAACTTTGTATAGAAAGGGGTTTAGTTATAGGTAATACATATTTTAAGAAAAAGAGGATAAATAAGTATACAAGATATGATGTAGGGCGAAATGACAGTAGTTTGTTGGATTATGTATTGGTAGATAAAAGACTGTTGAGTAGACTTCAGGATGTACATGTTTATAGAGGGGCCACAGATATATCAGATCACTTTCTAGTTGTAGCTACACTGAGAGTAAAAGGTAGATGGGATACAAGGAGAATAGAAGCATCAGGGAAGAGAGAGGTGAAGGTTTATAAACTAAAAGACGAGGCAGTTAGGGTAAGATATAAACAGCTATTGGAGGATAGATTGGCTAATGAGAGCATAGGCAATGGGGTAGAAGAGGTATGGGGTAGGTTTAAAAATGTAGTGTTAGAGTGTTCAGCAGAAGTTTGTGGTTACAGGAAAGTGGGTGCAGGAGGAAAGAGGAGCGATTGGTGGAATGATGATGTAAAGAGAGTAGTAAGGGAGAAAAATTTAGCATATGAGAAGTTTTTACAGAGTAGAAGTGATGCAAGGAGGGAAGAGTATATGGAGAAAAAGAGAGGTTAAGAGAGTGGTGAAGCAATGTAAAAAGAGAGCAAATGAGAGAGTGGGTGAGATGTTATCAACAAATTTTGTTGAAAATAAGAAAAAGTTTTGGAGTGAGATTAACAAGTTAAGAAAGCCTAGAGAACAAATGGATTTGTCAGTTAAAAATAGGAGAGGAGAGTTATTAAATGGAGAATTAGAGGTATTGGGAAGATGGAGGGAATATTTTGAGGAATTGTTAAATGTTGATGAAGATAGGGAAGCTGTGATTTCGTGTATAGGGCAAGGAGGAACAACATCTTGTAGGAGTGAGGAAGAGCCAGTTGTGAGTGTGGGGGAAGTTCGTGAGGCAGTAGGTAAAATGAAAGGGGGTAAGGCAGCCGGGATTGATGGGATAAAGATAGAAATGTTAAAAGCAGGTAGGGATATAGTTTTGGAGTGGTTGGTGCAATTTAATAAATGTATGGAAGAGGGTAAGGTACCTAGGGATTGGCAGAGAGCATGCATAGTTCCTTTGTATAAAGGCAAAGGGGATAAAAGAGAGTGCAAAAATTATAGGGGGATAAGTCTGTTGAGTATACCTGGCAAAGTGAATGGTAGAGTTATTATTCAAAGAATTAAGAGTAAGACGGAGAATAGGATAGCAGATGAACAAGGAGGCTTTAGGAAAGGTAGAGGGTGTGTGGACCAGGTGTTTACAGTGTAACATATAAGTGAACAGTATTTAGATAAGGCTAAAGAGGTCTTTGTGGCATTTATGGAATTGGAAAAGGCGTATGACAGGGTGGATAGGGGGGCAATGTGGCAGATGTTGCAGGTGTATGGTGTAGGAGGTAGGTTACTGAAAGCAGTGAAGAGTTTTTACGAGGATAGTGAGGCTCAAGTTAAAGTATGTAGGAAACAGGGAAATTATTTCCCAGTAAAAGTAGGCCTTAGACAAGGATGTGTGATGTCACCGTGGTTGTTTAATATATTTATAGATGGGGTTGTAAGAGAAGTAAATGCGAGGGTCTTGGCAAGAGGCGTGGAGTTAAAAGATAAAGAATCACACATAAAGTGGGAGTTGTCACAGTTGCTCTTTGCTGATGACACTGTGCTCTTGAGAGATTCTGAAGAGAAGTTGCAGAGATTGGTGGATGAATTTGGTAGGGTGTGCAAAAGAAGAAAATTGAAAGTGAATACAGGAAAAAGTAAGGTTATGAGGATAACAAAAAGATTAGGTGATGAAAGATTGGATATCAGATTGGAGGGAGAGAATATGGAGGAGGTGAATGTATTCAGATATTTGGGAGTGGACGTGTCAGCGGATGGGTCTCTGAAAGATGAGGTGAATCATAGAATTGATGAGGGGAAAAGGGTGAGTGGTGCACTTAGGAGTCTGTGGAGACAAAGAACTTTGTCCTTGGAGGCAAAGAGGGGAATGTATGAGAGTATAGTTTTACCAACGCTCTTATATGGGTGTGAAGCATGGGTGATGAATGTTGCAGCGAGGAGAAGGCTGGAGGCAGTGGAGATGTCATGTCTGAGAGCAATGTGTGGTGTGAATATAATGCAGAGAATTCGTAGTTTGGAAGTTAGGAGGAGGTGCGGGATTACCAAAACTGTTGTCCAGAGGGCTGAGGAAGGGTTGTTGAGGTGGTTCGGACATGTGGAGAGATTGGAGCGAAACAGAATAACTTCAAGAGTGTATCAGTCTGTAGTGGAAGGAAGGCGGGGTATGGGTCGGCCTAGGAAAGGTTGGAGGGAGGGGGTAAAGGAGGTTTTGTGTGCGAGGGGCTTGGACTTCCAGCAGGCATGCGTGAGCGTGTTTGATAGGAATGAATGGAGACAAATTGTTTTTAATAATTGACGTGCTATTGGAGTGTGAGCAAAGTAACATTTATGAAGGGGTTCAGGGAAACCGGCAGGCCGGACTTGAGTCCTGGAGATGGGAAGTACAGTGCCTGCACTCTGAAGGAGGGGTGTTAATGTAGCAGTTTAAAAACTGTAGTGTAAAGCACCCTTCTGGCAAGACAGTGATGGAGTGAATGATGGTGAAAGCTTTTCTTTTTCGGGCCACCCTGCCTTGGTGGGAATCGGCCAGTGTGATAATAAAATAAAAAATATACCGTCCTGCCAGATGACTGTGAAACAAACCTGTAACTGCTTTACATGATGGTAGGATTGCTGGTGTTTTTTTCTGTCTCAAACACGCTTGATAACAGGGATATCTTGCTACTCCTACTTACACTTTGGTCACACTTCACAGACACGCACATGCATGCATATATAAATTACATATATATTATATATATATATATATATATATATATATATATATATATATATATATATATATATATATATATATATATATATATATAATATATATAATATATATATATAATATAATATATATAATATAATATATATAATATATATAATATATATATATATATATATATATATATATATATATATATATATATATATATATATATATATATATATATATATATATATATATATATATATATATATATAAAATACATGGGGTCCACCTCTGGTGTAAATTGTGGGACCCATAGCCTCGGAGAAGTGGATAAAAAGGCTTCAAGGAAGAATATTTGGATTTCTTCTTGAAGCCATTTGAATATTCCACTTCCACTACCACCCCATCTTTTAAACTATTTTTTTTACCAATAGGAATATTTTATTACATAATATGGCACAGAAGATTTAAGAGATAGATTGTTGATATAAACGTGGCATATACGGTACATGTTGTTACGTGTGTATCACCGATTATAAGGCGAAAATCTCATCCAGCTCCTCAGAGCTGGGGCGTGTGCCCAAAATGCAGCATGCATTATACCTTTGAACAGCCGCACTGAGCCGCTGGAACAGAAAACTAGCTGCCCTGGGATCCCTAGTTACCCTGATGAGTCTTTTTCCCAGCTCCTTAAGGAAATTAGATGCACTCTTTCCCCATGAGCCAAGGGTCTCTGAGCCTATGGGAACAAACATATAATGATGGGCAAGTTCTCCATATTTTCTAGACTTTTGGGACTCCCTAAAGCTGGCAACTGCCCCTCCTTCCTCCCTGGTGTATTGGAGATAGGTATTAGCCAAGGTAGATGCACATGTATAGTCCCACACCACCTGCTTCCCATCTGTCCAGGCTTGAAGGGTGATACCATCTGGACGCTTCTGGCTGCCGTCAGATCTGCATAGTTGGGGTGGCTCCCTTACTGCTGGGCATCCAGCTGTTGTGAGGCTCCTCTTGATAATGTTATTAACCTCCTCATGTCTTGCAATCTTTCCCTCGGATTTACGGCACACAAGACCATGGTACCCGAATCGGTCTGCTGCTTCACTGCCACAAATACACCTGTGTTCGGCGAGAATAGGGGCGGCAAGTCGAAGGGCAACACCGATGCGGATGGTCTGTGGGTCGAGGCGTGTGCCAAGGCTGGAGTTGGGAACAGCCAACAGAAAGTCCCAAGCATGAGGGGCTCTCACTGCCAGCAGGCGGGCTCTATCCTTCCCTGACACACTCTGAAGCATCGTTGAGGCTATATTTTCCACTATTGGACCATCCCAGTGCGATTGTTTGTAGTTGTTGGGGGGAACAGGTCTGGTTTCTGAGCCCGTTAGATTATCCCAGATCATTGCTCCGTCAATGAATTTTTGGTCCTGGGCTCCAATCTTGTCCCTAAGATGTTCAGGGAGAATTGCTGCTACAAGCTCTCTGGATGCAATACACGAGGACATAAAAGCAGGTAACGCAATCTGTGATGACTTGCGGACACCAATGCCTCCTAGTCTGACTGGAAGTGTAGCTTGGTTCCACTGCCCGTCTTCTAGAGTAAGGTTAAGTACTTTCGTAAAAATCTGCCTCAGAATACTGTCATATTCGTGCAGTATAGGGTTATCATATGAAGGTGCACATCTTAGGAAATATGTCAACCTGGGCAGACTCAAGCACTTTGTGAGAAGGTACAAGGCATCGTGGGTGTCCAGATTGCCTATTCGTTGTTCCATTCTCCTTAACTCTTCCAATTTCTTCCTGAGAATTGTGTCAATGGCATTGCTTCCCAGAGGTGCTCCTAGCAAGACACTATTTGTGGGGGCAATGACTGCTGCTCCTGGTAGTTTTGATCTCACTGCATTTATCACTTGTTGACTGACTGAGATGATTTCACATTTGGATGGATTCAGGATGAGACCCATTTCCTGTCCCCGTGTCATAACCTGTGTAAGGTCATGTAGGAGGGACTCCTTTGTACCTGCTAGTGTGCCATCATCTAGGAACCAGATGTTTAGCTCGCTGGTCAGTCTGACTGTGATTTCCCTAACTGCAATACAGAAGAGAAATGGTGCAAGAGGATCTCCTTGTTGGACACCCTCCGATGATGTGATTTCATGCTCTCCAAAGAGAAGCATTGATTCCTTGCTATACCCAGCTGAAACAAAAGGGAAGAGACCAGGGAAATGTTCTTGTACTGCTGCTAATACCACGTCTCTTTTCAGGAGATTGAACGCATTCTTGAAATCTAATTTTACCACTGCATTGTCCTCAGGCAGGTTGTTGATATATGCCCTTGTTGCATGAACCGCTGCTTCACTTCCTTGAGAGACCCCAAAGCCAAGCTGGTTTGGTTGAAGCATCATGGCTGCCTGTGCACGAATACTTCGGACAGCAGCTTTGGATACGAGGCGGCGTAACGTGTTGCCTACTGCAATTGGCCGAATTCCTCCATCCTTCTTTTTAAGTGCACAAAGTGTTGCACCAAAAAAGAAAGGTCTAATTTCATCAGGAATCAGACCAGCCAAGGAATTGTTGACGAACCTTGTGATCTCTGAGAGCAGTGTCTCTGCAATTTCCCCAATAACTGGATTAACAATTTCCTTTAAATGCTGTGGCCTTATTCCAGTGTAACCCCCAGCAGAGCCAGATGGGAACGACATTATTGCTTTGTAAATGTCTGAGTCTTCCACAATCAATGGTTCCATAGTGGGGACAGAGGTGTTGGAACTGTTGGTGCCACTGGTTTCCCTGGCAGGGTGCTTTCCTCTAAGTGCTTCAGCCGTGTCAGCATCCCTGGGAGCAACTGTATCTTCACTGGTAATAATTCTGATTGCCCCCACTGTGTTGCCCTCTTCAATTTTCTTGCTCACCTCGACTCTGACTTTTTAATATATATATATATATATATATATATATATATATATATATATATATATATATATATATATATATATATATATATATATTATATATGTATATATATATTATATATGTATATATATATTTATATATATGTATATATATATTATATATGTATATATATATATTTATATATATATATATATATATTATATATGTATATATATATATTTTTTTTTTTTTTTTTTCAACAAGTCGGCCGTCTCCCACCGAGGCAGGGTGACCCAAAAAAGAAAGAAAATCCCCAAAAAGAAAATACTTTCATCATCATTCAACACTTTCACCACACTCGCACATTATCACTGTTTTTGCAGAGGTGCTCAGAATACAACAGTCTAGAAGCATAAACATATAAAGATACACAACATATCCCTCCAAACTGCCAATATCCCAAACCCCTCCTTTAAAGTGCAGGCATTGTACTTCCCATTTCCAGGACTCAAGTCCGACTATATGAAAATAACCGGTTTCCCTGAATCCCTTCACTAAATATTACCCTGCTCACACTCCAACAGATCGTCAGGTCCCAAGTACCATTCGTCTCCATTCACTCCTATCTAACACGCTCACGCACGCTTGCTGGAAGTCCAAGCCCCTTACCCACAAAACCTCCTTTACCCCCTCTCTCCAACCCTTTCGAGGACGACCCCTACCCCGCCTTCCTTCCCCTATAGATTTATATGCTTTCCATGTCATTCTACTGTGATCCATTCTCTCTAAATGACCAAACCACCTCAACAACCCCTCTTCTGCCCTCTGACTAATACTTTTATTAACTCCACACCTTCTCCTAATTTCCACACTCCGAATTTTCTGCATAATATTTACACCACACATTGCCCTTAAACAGGACATCTCCGCTGCCTCCAACCGTCTCCTCGCTGCTGCATTTACCACCCAAGCTTCACACCCATATAAGAGTGTTGGTACTACTATACTTTCATACATTCCCTTCTTTGCCTCCATAGATAACGTTTTTTGACTCCACATATACCTCAACGCACCACTCACCTTTTTTCCCTCATCAATTCTATGATTAACCTCATCCTTCATAAATCCATCCGCCGACACGTCAACTCCCAAGTATCTGAAAACATTCACTTCTTCCATACTCCTCCTCCCCAATTTGATATCCAATTTTTCTTTATCTAAATCATTTGACACCCTCATCACCTTACTCTTTTCTATGTTCACTTTCAACTTTCTACCTTTACACACATTCCCAAACTCATCCACTAACCTTTGCAATTTTTCTTTAGAATCTCCCATAAGCACAGTATGATCAGCAAAAAGTAACTGTGTCAATTCCCATTTTGAATTTGATTCCCCATAATTTAATCCCACCCCTCTCCCAAACACCCTAGCATTTACTTCCTTTACAACCCCATCTATAAATATATTAAACAACCATGGTGACATTACACATCCCTGTCTAAGACCTACTTTTACCGGGAAGTAGTCTCCCTCTCTTCTACACACCCTAACCTGAGCCTCACTATCCTCATAAAAACTCTTTACAGCATTTAATAACTTACCACCTATTCCATATACTTGCAACATCTGCCACATTGCTCCTCTATCCACTCTATCATATGCCTTTTCTAAATCCATAAATGCAATAAAAACTTCCCTATCTTTATCTAAAT